>NC_056733.1:128670883-128970883 GCF_019279795.1 Protopterus annectens | reverse complement strand
AACTTGGCCATACTCTAGCTCGAAGTCTTTCAATTGGTTGGGCTAAGGTATCCCATGCTGCACTGCTCCCTTTCCCCAGATCTAGTTTGCTGCGAGCTAAATCACTCACTTCTTCACACACAACAACATATAGAGAAGGAAAAACATACCAACCAGAAAGGAATTTGAAACCATACCTAACCCCTAGGTCCTCCAAGATGGGGAAAGGAGGGGGGGGGGGTAAGTAAGAATGTGAGGCGGGATGGACTACATACATCGAACGTTATGGTGAGTACATAACTTCTTGATGTTATGTAGTCCAATCTCGCCTACATTCTTACCCGTGGGACAGCATCCCCAGCAACTGAATCCTGGGAGGCTCAGTGGAAAATACTCCTGAGCACTGTGGAACCAAAGGAAGACCTGCCTCTGGACACCAAATCTAACTTGTAGTGAGTAACAAAGGTGTGAGGAGATGCCCATGTAGCCACAGCACAAATATCATCCATAGGCAACCTGGCCTGAAAGGCTGTAGATGTAGACACAGATCGGGTAGAATGAGCCTTCACTCGAAATGGTAAATCCCTGCCACCTGAAGCATAAATGAAGGAAATACAACTGGAGATCCATCTAGACAAGGTGACTTTGGAAACAGGAGACCCAATCCTGTTTTCTGAAAATGAGATAAACAACTGATACGGTTTGCTAAGATCCTTCGTTCTATGTAAATAGAATCATAATTGCCTGTGCACATCCAGCTGATGAAATCTAAATTTTGCCTTGTTCGAGAACTCTGGAAAGAATACAGGTAGTTCAATGGATTGGTTTAGATTACTAACAGAAGCCAATTTCGGTAGAAAGGAAGGGTTTGGTCGGAGAGAAACCCTGTCCTTATGAAAATATCAAGTACGGAGGTCTAACTGATTAGTGTTGAAGCTCCGAGACACGTCTGGCTGAAGTGATGGCTACCAAAAAGATTGTCTTCCAAGTCAAATATTTTAAATCACAAGTGGCTGCAGGCTCAAAGGGAGGTGAAGTGAGACATTGTAGAACAAAATTTAAGTCCCAAGGCATAACTGGGTCAAAAACTGGAGGATGAAGCAACATAGTGCCCTTCAGGAATGCTTTACAAAGTCTATGTGCCATGAGACTAGGCTCATCAGCGACGTGAAAAGTGGAAATAGCTGCCAACTGGACCTTAATAGTTGCAGCCGCTGATCCCTGATTGAAAAGCATGGAGAGGAACTCCAGGACTGACGAAATTGGAGCTGTATAAGGATCAATTTGTCTTGCAGGCGCCCATACGGAAAATCTCTACCATTTGCTGGAATAGATTTTTCTGGTGGAAGGCTTATGGGAGGAAGACAGAATATGGACCACTTCTGGTGAAAAATGATGAAGCCTGACTAATGATGGAAGTGGAGGAGCCAGGCTGTCAACCGGAGGGTCTGAACAGAGAGATGGAACTGCCCTGACATATGAGTCAGCAGATCTGGTTGAGGGTACAGAATCCAGGGGGCGTCTACTAGGTAAGGATGGAGAAAGGGAACCAAATTTGACGAGGCCAGTGTGGAGCAATCAGAATCATTTTTCTTCCCAAAGATTGCGCTTTCTGAATAACCTTTGTCAGAAGAGAACCAGGAGGGAAGGCATACAGTAGACTGAAGGGCCAATCGTGAACTAGAGCGTCCCTGGGTGACACCCCCTAAGGGGGGATAAGGGTGAAGTAGCTGCTGCATTTGGTATTGAGGGGGCTGGCAAATAAGTCGCAGCAAGGCTGACCCCAACTGCAGAAAATCTGCTCCGCAACTTGATTGTTCAGGGACCACTCGTGAGGCATCAGAATAGCGCTGCTCAACCTGTCGGCAATCACACTGGACTTTCCCGGAATGTGCGTTGTTACAAGAAAACGTTGGGAAGCCACTGCCCACTGCCACAATCGCATGGCCTCTCTGCAAAGGGGATAAGACTTGGTTCCTCCCTGTTTGTTTAGCTACCATACCACCGACATATTGTCTGTGTGGATAGCAATTGTCCCGAGAGGAAGAAAGCTCTGAAGTGCCTGCAATGCTAGTAGCACTGCTCTTATCTCCAGGACATTGATATGCAGATGCATCTTGTGTTCCTGCCACGTGCCTTGGACTGTCCTGCCTAGATAATGCCCCCCCACCCCATCTGGGAGGCATCCGTGGTCACTGTGGCAACAGGAGGGGACAGAAAAAAGGGTTTTCCCGCGTCGAGGTTGCTGGTGTGAAGCCACCAATGCAGATCCTGCTTGCACCTGTCTGTGATTATTATGAGATGAGAAAGCGGAAGATGTTGCAGAGACCACTGGGCGAAGAGTAGCCATTGAGGGAGCCTCATGTGTTGCCTCGCCAAAGGAACCAGCATAATTGTAGCAGCCATCATCCCCAACAATTTGAGGATCAATCTTGCTTCACTCCTGCTGTTGTAAACTTTGAATCCTTTCTAGTGGTAAAAACGCCCTCATGAGCATGGTGTCTAACTCAGCGCCTATAAAGGTGACACGCTGCGAGGGCAACAAGGCAGACTTTTCCCAATTTAGAGTGATGCCTAATTATTGACACAGTTTGATCGTGGCATCTCTGGTTTGTAGTAGTAGATGCCTGGTGGTGGCAGAAAGGAGCCAGTTGTCCAGGTACGGAAACACTTGGAATCCCTGACATCTCAAGTGAGCCGTCATCACTGCCATGCATTTGGTGAACACTCTGGGGGCTGTGGTGAGACCAAAGGGCAGGGAGCGAAATTGAAAATGACTGGCTCCCAGCCGGAAGCGTAGATGACTTCTGGATGCCCTGTCCATCTTTATATGGTAGTAAGCATCCTTGAGGTCGATGGAGCACATCCACACTTCTTTTCTCAACAATGGGAGAATCGATTGCAACGTGACCATTCGGAACTTGGACTTCTTCACATGGGTGTTCAATCTGCTGAGATCCAAAATGGGTCTCAGGTCCCCTGTCCTTTTCGGCACCAAAAAGAATCTGGAGTCCCTAATCCGATCTGGTCTGAGGGGACATGCTGGATGGCTCCTTTTTCTAGCAGCTTTAAAAACCTCTGAAGCTGCAGAATCCCTTTGATTGGGTGGAACATCTGGGATTTTTTTGATCGGAGGGGGAGCTGAAGAGAAGGGAATGCGATATCCTCCGGAAACTATTTTTAGTACCCATTGGTCCTGAGTGATACTTTGCCAGGCCTCTGGGTATAGTGAAATGCGACCCCCGACTGGCTCCGGAAAGGCACAGTCGGGCCTCCCATCAGGAGCGCTGGTAGGGAGAACCACGAAAGGAATTGCGGTTTCCCTGGTTACGCAGGCCTCCTCTGCCCCTAAGGCGGCGTCTACCAGAATTACCACCCCCTCCCCTGCCTCTGGAGGGGGACTCACCTTGTGCATCATGAAAAAACCTCTGCGAACCACATCTTCCCATCCCTCTGGGTCTTGAGATAAGGTCTAGAGGGTAGGGAAAAACGGACTCCCACAGCAGACAGAGTTTTTCCCTCTTGCTCGCACCTAGTGAGAGTGCCCTTCACCTTGGTTCCGAATAAGGAGGAGCCATCAAACGGGGCACTGGTGAACGTAGACTTGAAGGCCTCCACGAAATTACAGAGGCGCATCCAGGACTGTTTCCTAAGAGCAACTCCCGAACTTGCTACCCTACCCACTCCTTCAGCTGTGTAAGAGATCAGCCTCATGGAGGAGTAAGCAATAGAGTTGAGGGTAGACATCTGAGCGTTGACCTTCTGAGCCGTCGCATCAGAAACGTTACCCTGCAGAGTATCTCCAAGCTCTTTCAGGAGATCTCTTTGGAGCCGTTTAAAATGAGGTAAGTAATTCAGTGACCGCAGAGTAAAGGCCGCTGAAGAAAACATACGCTTCCCATACCGGTCCATGGTCCTAGACTCCTTGTTAGGAGGATGGACGGTAGAAGAAGTCTCAGCCAGTTCCTTCTTGGTGGGTGCTGCCACCACCATGGCATCTACAGGAACTCCCTTGGATAGAAACTCTTTGTCAGAGGGGGCGGACAAGAATTTGTTGGGTCTGCTGGGGACTGGTTCCACAGAGTCAGGGGTTTCTCACACCCTTAGACAAACCAGATCCAAAAGTCGTCGAAGGGTGGACTCACCCAGGAGGTGGAGGGCTGAGACCCAAAGGCCTTCAGGAACACCAACTCCTCCTCGGAGGGAGCTTTGGAGGGCCAGTCACCCCTCTGCTTCAAAATTTCTAGGATGTCAGAGAAAGAGACATCCTCAGAGGATGACTTGGGGGACCCCTCCTATTCCTCGAGGTTGGTGTCTGACATGAGGGACTCATCTTGGGAGTCAATGTGCTTCCTCTTGCACGTTCTTTTTCTGGGTGGCTCCTCAATCAAAAACACTGAGGGGCCCTCAGAAATATGGGGACCACTCATGGGGGTATCCTGAGGCCTTGGGACTCCGCTGTCAAAAGACAGAGGGCGATCAGAGACCCACACTGGAGCAGGAGGGGACAGAGTGTCAGTGCCGAATGATGCTGCTGAGGACCTGGCCGGCACACTCCGCATGGCCTCGAAAGCTGGTCCTCCCGGCTGCGAAGATCGACCAGCCATGGAAGACCTCAGAGCAAAAGGGACAAGGTCCGAAGCCAAAGCAGGGGTCAGGCTCCTCAAGCCCAAGCACCGAGAGGGAGGCTAGGAGCCGAAAAGTGACTCGAGGTCGCCCCCTCGGGTCCAACCGAGGAACCATGAGTCCTGGACCCCGTGGACGGAGCCGACAGGGTCAGAGCTGAAGCCAGGGCCGATAAGCTAGGATGGGCCATCGGAGCCGACCTAGGGACATCAAACGGCACCGACCACTCCGGCTCCAAAATCTGAGATTCGATCGGAGGAAGTATCGACGCTGGCTGGGTGACAGGCTCTGGATCCGAATGGGCTGGAGCCGAAAACAATTTTGCCAGTACTGGTGACTGGAGCAGTCTCTGTACCACTCTATCTACATCCATATCTGAAAGAGTCCTGGAGGACCTAGAAGATAAGGAAGGAGATCTAGACCTCATCTCCGAAGGAGACCTACAAGGAGGAGAGACTGGCCTGAAAATTGGAGACTGGCTCCGAACTAGCACCTCCGCAATCAGCTCCGAGGGACTTGCTGCCGAAGCAGATTCAGTCAATACACTAACTTCCTGCGGCTCCGAGGACAGTGGAGCCGAGGATGCCACAGTAGATTTTACTACTTTCTCCGGAGGCGCCGAGGATACAGATAGAGCCAGAGAACGCTTTTTAGCCTTGGAAGTTTTACTCTTAGAGGGAGAGGACTTGAAGCTAGAAGCCCTTCCCAAATCCTCCTCGAAAGAGGGTTTCAAAAGTCCTTTCAAATGAGTTTGTTCTTCCTCTCCTGATGAACATGCGGGCTAAATGCATAGCAAAATGTACAAGATTCCTGGGGGTGAATAGTCCCCAGACAATAAACACAAACAGAGTGTCCATCAGTGATTGACATCTTATAACCACATTTAGTACATTTCTTAAAGTCCGAGGGCTTATGCTCTTTCGTATCCTTAGACATAGTGAAGGAAAAAACCACAAACTGTTAATAACAATCAACCGTTAATATAGAAGCCACAAGTGCGGGAACTAAGAAACCAACAGACAATTACAAAAGACCTCTAACTTAATCGGTCTCAACAGGAACACAAGGAAAGGACTTGGTCCTCTAACTCAAATGGTCCTAGCCTGAGGGATAGGTACCTACTAGTACTAACAAGCAACACAGAAGAAGGGGCGGACTAGGTCCTCTAACTGAAATGGGCCTAGCCCGTAGGGGAAACAGTTATCGGGATACCACAAAAGACAATATTACTAGAAAAAAATTACACCAAATATTAAACCAGTACACACACACAACACACAGCTATGAAAATAGCTTTTTTTTTTTTTGAAGGAAGAAACTGTCAATAAAGACAAAAGTGATACTTAACCACAGCCAAGAGTGAGACTACGTCTGAGCTATATGAGCGGCAAGCGAGATCTAGGGAAAGGGAGTGGTACAGCATGGGATACCTTCTTAGCCCAGCCAATTAAAAGACTTTGAGCTAGAGTATGGCCGAGTCAGAGCCAAGGTTCGGCTCCAAACCCACGGGTAAGAATGTAGGCGAGATTGGACTACACAACATCCACTTTTCCACTTTTAACATATCAAATATTTCTTCAAAGAAGCATGAACAGCAAGTTCCTACCACAAAAGTAAGTTACTTCTGGGCACAGTCTCAGACAAAGAAAATTTCCCTAAGGGATCTTCTGAGGAAAACCTTTCTCTTGAATCATCTGGGATTTGGACAGAAAATGTAGAAGATGCCCTATACCTATTCCACTCATGTTCATCTGACAAGGAATCCTCAGAAACTGGGAGAGATTGTATTATATTTTTTTCACAAAATTCCATTTATTTTCTACAGATTTTAAAGCAATAGATTATCCTTTATCAACAGAAAAACACTTTGGGAAGATAAATGTTTATTCTGTTTCTTTTTCTAATTTTCTAGGGGATCCCTAGAAGGAGACAAGCTCAAGGATGGCACCTTCTCCCAAGGAATAGGTCTCTTCACTCAGCTAAGTGAGGATGCACTCCCCATTGAATTTCTACTGTCTGAAGAAGCTGGCTATCCCATGTCCACTTGGGACACCTGTACAGCTACAGAGGATGTGCCTTATTCCCAGTCCATGGTATCCAAAGGTACCATACCTGAAGGATCTGGAGAAAAAAGCGAGTGGTATGAAGAACAACAAACAGCCACAATAGAGTCACCCACCAGTGATTGAGGCATGGACTATGCCTAGGTATCAACAAGGGTTGCTTTAATTTTTTGTTTTTCTTAACTCCCATAGAAAGACAGACTGAGGAACCATTCTGCTGTTCCATGTCCCAGCCAAAAATTAAATCTGTAACCCAGTGAAGAGTACTGGAAGGAGTCAGTAAGTTGGTAAGTTGTCAGTGAAGTGTTCACAAGCACAAAACACATGGAAAACATCCTACAATAAATAAGCTAGTTCCTTTAAATACAACAAAGTAGTAACAAATCACCACATTTTCCCACAAAATACTGCCACAAATACAGTTAAAGAGTCCCTGATAAAATAGCTGCCAAATGAGATCTGTCCAATAAAATAGTAAGCACACATAAAATTATGCACTTACCATTACTAGGTATCTGTGTTGTCCATTTTCATTCTCCCTCAACCCATGGGTTTGGATCCGATCCGCAGATCCAACTTGGCTGCATAGTCCAGACTTCGGATCCAAATCTCAAACTCTTCCTTCTACCCATAATGCCTTAGTCCATCCCTGTTACCTCAGATCGAGTTTGTTGTCATAAGGGCATAAAGCTAGAAAGAGATAGGAGAAGGTAACAGAGAAAGAAGTGGCTCAAACCAGAAACTGTAGGTTCCAAAAAATAGTCCAAGAGGTCTCTCCAAAAAATGAAGGATGGAGGACAGATGGGAGGGAAGTTAAGGAAAAAGGAAAATGGACAACACAGATGCCTAGTTATGGTAAATGCATAACTTATAGATCTGATGTTGTCCTTTTCATTCTTCCTCAATCCATGGGTAAGAGTGCCCAGCTACACTGATTGTGAGTGGCCTCATGGAAGGATATTCTGGAGTACCACTAAACCAAAGGTGGCTCTGTTTCTAGGAATAATATCCAGTTTATAATGAGTACAAAAGTATGAGCACTAGACCATATGATTGCAGAAAAAGAAGTTATGTACCTCCCATAACGTTCCATGTTAGTTGTCTTCTTCTCGCCTTCTTTCTTGCTGGTTGGTTCGGAGCCGATCCTCGACTCTGACTCGGCCATCTTCTAAAGCTCGAGAGCTGTTTACTGGCTCGAGGCCTCCCCATATCCCATGATGCCTGGTGCTAGATACCCAGATCTCGTTTAGTAAGTCTAACTGCAGACATAAAAGGAAAGGAATCCTATCCTATAATGCCTAAAACCTACCATAGAGACTACTAGGCAGAGAATAATAGCCAGAGAAGACTCAGCCAGTGGAAAAAAAAAAACATAAGGAACTCTTCTCGGTCTACTAGGATAGGGGGATGGAGGGTGGGACACAAGAAAGAAGGCGAGAAGAAGACAACTAACATGGAATGTTATGGTAGGTACATAACTTCTTTATGTTGTCTATCTCGCCTTCATTCTTGCTGGTTGGGACAGCGTCCCTAGCACCTAAAATCCTGGGTGGCTCATTGGAACAAACTCTTCAGAACAGTGGAACCAAAATCAGCTCTGCTCCTGGAGACCACGTCCAACTTATAATGCAAAATGAAAGTATGTAGATTGGCCCACGTAGCCGCAGCACAAATAGATTCCATGGGCAACCTAGCCTGAAATGCCACAGAAGTGGCTAAAGCTCTGGTGGAGTGACCTTTTGGTTTAACAGGCATTTTTTTATTCCTCAGTTGAAAGATGAATGTGATGATAGTAGTCAACCACCTGGACAAGGTTACTTTTGAAACTGGAAGACCTTGTTTACCTTCAGCATAAGAAAGAAAAAGCTGGTCCGATTTTCTGATGTCTTTAGTTCTGTGCAAATAAAAGCATAGTTGCCTGTGAACATCTAACTGATGCAACTTATATTCTGCCCTGTTGGAGTGGTTGGGAAAAAAACACAGGAAGGTCAATGGATTGATTCAAGTTATTCTCAGAAGAGACCTTAGGAAGGAAGGATTAGTCCTGAGAGCAACCCTGTCGTTGTGGAACACTAGGTATGGAGGATGGATACAAAGAGCCTGAAGTTCCGAAACTCTTCTGGCTGAAGTAATCACTATGAGAAAGAGGGTTTTCCAAGATAAAAACTTCAAAGAACAAGAAGCTGCAGGTTCGAAGGGGGGCAAAATTACAGAAGCTAGAATCAAATTCAGATCCCACGGAGGAGGAGGATCTCTCACTGGGGGCCTAAGCAGAGTGGTCCCTTTGAGAAAGGCTTTACATAACTTATGAGACATGATATTACTTTCTGACAGGCCAATGTGAAAATATGAAATTGCAGCTAACTGAACTCTAATTGTAGCGGAAGCGGACCCAGCAGGAAAGAGTTCTGCAAGAAACTCCAAAATGTGGTGTATAGGGGCTGAAAAGGGGTCTATACACTTAGCCTCTGCCCAGGAGGAAAAACATTTCCACTTACTAGCGTAAGTTTTTCTAGTGGTAGACTTGTGCGATGATAAAATGATCTCGCGCACAGAGTGGGAGATATCAGGAAGCCTGGCTAAAGTTGGAAGTGGAGCAACCAAGCAGTGAGCTGGAGAGATTGCAGGGATTGGTGCAGCCCGCCCGATTGATGGATCAGGAGGTCTGGAACTGGGTCCAGAGTCCAAGGCTGCTCGACAAGATGATGGTGCAGGAACGGGAACCATATTTGTCGAGGCCAGTAAGGAGCAATGAGGATCATTTTGCAGCCCAATACAGTAGCTTTCTGTATTAGCTTCGGGATTAGGGGAAAAGGAGGGAATGCATACAGAAGTCCCTGAGGCCAATCGTGGACAAGAGCGTCTCTGGGGGGATGTCCGGGAAGTGGAAGGAGAGAGAAGAAATTGCTGCACTTGCTGTTGAAGGGGGTGGCAAGGTTGGCCCCATTTGCAGAAGATTTGGTCCGCCACTACCTGATTCAGAGACCACTCATGAGGCATGAGAATTGCTCTGCTTAGCCTGTCTGTTATGACATTGGATCTCCCAGGGATGTGCGTTGCGATCAGAAACCATTGGGAAGAGATCGCCCACTGCCAGAGTCTGAGAGCTTCTCGACATACGGGGTAGGATCTGGTTCCACCCTGCTTGTTAATGTGCCACACTACTGACATATTGTCCGTTTGAATTGCAATGGTCCTGGTAGGAAGAGAGTCTTGAAGAGCCTGAAATGCTAAAAGCATGGCCCTCATCTCCAAGACGTTTATGTGCAGATGGTACTCGTGAGGTTGCCAGGTGCCTTGGACTGTTCTGCCCTGATAATGCCCCCCCCCCCCCGATCAGGGAGGCATCCGTGGTCACCGTAGCAACTGGATGGGGGAGTACAAATGGTCTGCCCTGTGGCACTGATGTGGAGACCATCCACCACGCAAGGTGCTTTTGCATGTTTCTGTGATCATAATCATGTGAGACATGGGAAGCTGCTGGAAGGACCACTGGGTGAAAAGAAGCCACTGGAGAATCCTCATGTGAAAATGAGCTAGAGGAACGAGTATGATCGCTGCTGCCATGAGACGCAGAGTTTGGAGGATGAACCTGACTTGAATTCTCTTGCATCCTAATAAGACCTGCACATGTCAGCGAATGACTAACACCCTGTCTGGTGGAAGGCTGGCTGACATGTCTTTTGTATTTAAATTTGCGCCTATAAAGGTGATAGGCTGACAAGGCGACAATGCAGACTTTTTGAAATTTATTGCGATACCTAGTTTGGAGCAAGTCTCGATGGTGTAGTCTCTGGGTCGCAGAAGGTGATGCCTGGTGGTAGCAGTGAGGAGCCAGTCGTCTAGATATGGAAACACCCTGGATCCTTGCCGTCTCAGATGAGCGGTAACTACTGCCATACATTTCGTGAACACCCTGGGGGCTGTGTTGAGACCAAAGGGCAGAGCTCTGAACTGATAATGGCTGGCTCTCAGCCCGAAGCGAAGAAATCTTCTGGAGCGTCTGTCCATTTTGATGTGGTAGGACACATCCTGAAGATGTATAGAGCACATCCGGTTATCCTGACCCAGAAAGGGTAAAATGGACTGTAGCATGACCATCCAAAACTTCGTTCTTTGTACAGACCTGTTTAGTCTGCTGAGATTCAGAATGGGTCTCCAGTCCCCTGTCTTTTTTGGTACCAAAAAGAACCTTGAGTAAATTCCGGATCCTTGCTGGTCTGCTGGGACTTGCTGGACGGCCCTTTTTCTTAGCAGTTTTGAAACTTCTTGAACTGCTTGATCCCTTAGATTGGGTGGAACATCTGGAAGGGACTTGTTTAACCATAAGGGGGTGCAAACAAAGGGAATGTTGTAGCCTCCGGATATAACAGACCGCACCCATTTGTCTTGTGTTATGTCTTGCCAGACCCTTGGGTACAGCGATAATCTTCCCCCGACTGCCTCCAGAGGTGGGCAGCTGGGCAACCCTTCAGGGATGCTGGAATGGCTTCTCAGAGAAGGATTCTCTACTGCCCTGGTTTTGCGGACCCCCCTCTGCCACGAGGGCGGCGTCTGTTATTGTTCCCTCCTCTGCCCCTGGATGGGAACTCACCACGTGTGTCTGGCAAGGCTCCCTGGGATTTCCGGAACCACATCTTTCCACTCTTCTCACCCTTGGGATATGGTCTGGAAGGAGAGGAAAAAATGGACTCCCATGGCAGAGAGAGTCTTGCCTTCCTGCTCACACCTGGCAAGGGTGTCCTTCACCTGTGATCCCATAAGAGAGGAACCATCAAAGGGGGTGTTGGTGAAAGACGCTCTGAAAGGTTCCGCAAAATAACATAGCCGCATCCAAGAGTGCCTCCTTAGGGCAACGCCTGTGCCTGCAGCCCTACTCGCACCATTGGCTGCATAAGAAATGAGCCTCATGGAGGAGTTCACCACTGAATTAAGAGTCGCCAGCTGGGAGGCTGCCTTAGCCTGGGCCCCCTCAGCTGATGGATCTTGGAGGGTATCTCCAAGCTCTTTAAGGGGATCCCTTTGAAGATGGGTAAAGTGGCACAAATAATTCAGAGACCTCATGGAAAAGGTCGCTGAAGAGAACATCCACTTCCCATATCTATCCATCGTCCTGGACTCCTTGTTAGGGGGATGGGCAGATGAAGAAGTTTCAGCCAACTCCTTCTTTGTGGCCGCCGCTACCACCATGGCATCAATGGGGACACCTTTGGTCAAAAACTGCTTGTCCTGTGGTGCAGTAATGAATTTAGCGGGTCTTCTGGGGGTCGGTTCCACTGTGTCTGGAGCTGACCACACCTTCCGAGCCACAACGGACATCAGTGGGTCAAAAGGCGGAGACACCCAGGAGGTGGAAGGTCGGGATCCAAATGCATCCAGGCAGACCGACTCATCCTCGGAAGGGCTCAGGGTAGTCCAGTTCCCCCTCTGCCTAAGCATCTCAAGGATGTCTGAGAAGGAGACATCTTCAGAGGGGGATCTCGGGGACCCTTCCGAATCCTCTAAGTCGGTATCTGATGTGATAGACTCAGGGGAGTCAACATGCTTCCTCTTGCATTTCCTCTTACGAAGTGGCTCCTCTGAATTATCAGGGGAGGCCTCGGAAGAGGAATATACACCTACAGGGGTGCCCTGAAGTGTTGGTTCCCCACGCTTGGGGTCTGGAGGAGGGGCAGAGGCAGGTGCAGGCACCATAGGGGGAGGAGCCGAAGAGGATGATGGAAGGCATCCCTGCTCGGATGCTGAGAAGGCTCCAGTTCCGAAGAGATCGGAATCCCTCTACGCACCGAGGGGGACGGCTCTGAAGCCGATGTAGAAGCCGAGCTCACCTGTGCCGAAGCTCCGAAGGGAAGAACGGGGTCAGACAAGGGTCCGATGCCACTCACCCCCTCGGAGCCAAAGAGGGAGTCTCGGCACCCAGATCCCTCCAAGGACGGAACCAAGGAAGTGATCGGAGCTGACAACGGAACCGAAGGAGAAGGTATCGGCGCCGACAGTTCCTTGACTCGAACCCCAACGAACTCCGGCTCCGAACTCAAGGGAGGAGTCGGAGGAGGAATAACTACAGACAAGGATGGAGCCAACCCCTGATGAGGGGGGCTGGACAACATTTCTGCTAGGGCCTGTGATTTCAACAGCCTGCTGACCACTCTCTCCACGTCGTGATCAGAAAGTCTTGATGACCGAGAAGAGTGGGAGGACCGATGACTGCACTCCGATTGGAGCAGAGGAGACCTCAGAGCCGAACGTATCGACTCCAGGGAGGGAGACCTAGATCTCTTTCGACCACCCGAAGGCTCCGAAGTGCGTGTCAGAACCGACTGGGAGGCAGGTACATCGGTTCCGGTCGGAACCGAGGCAGAAGGAGTAGCTTCACCCAACGATGGCTCCGAACTGGGAGTCGAGGATTTGGGTGGCTTGGAGGTCTTCACGGGCTGAGACTTAGCTGGTGACTCCTCGGGCTTAAGTAAACCCTGTAGGATTAACTTATTCCTATGCTCCTGCAGGACTCTTGGGCTGAAAGCATGGCAAACCGAACAAGAGTCCTGTAGGTGCACAGCGCACAGACAGTAGACACAAGAAGTGTGACCATCTGTCAGAGACATCTTCTGATAGCATGAATCACACTTCTTGAATCCAGACACTTTAGTATCCTTGAACATGGTAACAACGCACTCACACCAAGGTCAAACGTGCGCACACACACACACACACACACACACACACACACACACACACACACACACACACACACACACACACACACACACACACACAAACACACACAAGAAAAACAAGCTAGCAGTATAACTAATCTAACAATCTAAAGTATACAGCTAACACACTAAAAAAACTACTCTAAAGGAGAGAACAACTTTTTTTTTTTTTTTTTAATAGCTAGAAAAAGACAAAGTTAGCCTCTAATTTAAATGGCTAAGGGAAAAAGGGGGGGGGAACTCTCTAAGTAAAATGAGTTTCTAAGAAAAAACAGTAGGGATAAAAGCTATTTAAGGAACGTAGCTTAGGGGTATAGAACAACTAAGAAAATTATGCTATACAGTGGTAAAAGTTTAGTAAATACAGAACAAATACAATAAAATATACGACCCAAGCCAGTAAGACAACCTCGCAGCCTGAAGCGGCAAACGAGATCTGGATATCTAGTGCCAGGCATCATGGGATATGGTGAGGCCTCGAGCCAGTAAACAGCTCTTGAGCTTTAGAAGATGGCCGAGTCGGAGCCAAGGATCGGCTCCGAACCAACCAGCAAGAATGAAGGCGAGATAGACAACTTAACATCAAATATAATTCATAGATGTTCTTGACCAAAAAGCAGATGAAGCAGCCATGGATCTGGTACAATGAGCCTTGGGAGGTTTGGGTAAGGTCATGCCTTGAAGATAATAGATCTAAGAAATACAATCTGTAACCCACTTGATTAAAGTGACTTTAGAAACTAGGTTCCCCAGTCCTTTTGGTGAAAAAGAGACAAATGTTGATCTGATTTTGTTTTGTCTAGTGAAGAAAAAAAAAATAATTGTCTGTGTACATCAAGGAGATGAATTATGTACTCTCCTTTACTCGAAATTTTTGGAAAGGAGACTGGTAAATGAATAGATTGATTAATGTTATTTTTAGAAGACACTTTGTGTAAAAAGGAAGGGTTTATCCATAAGGTAACCCTATCTTTGTGGAAAATTGTGTAAGGGGTGTTTGAGGAAAGAGCTTGGAGTTCAGATATCCTCTTTGCAGAAGTAATGGCTACTAAGAAGACTGTTTTCCATGAAAGTAATTTTAAATCAGTTTTAGCTGAAGGTTCAAAAGGTTTATCATTTAGACCTTGTAACACAAATGTGAGATCCCAGGGAGGTGAAAGATCCTTTATTGGTAGTCTGTGAAGAAAAATACACTTTCGGAATGCTTTGCATAATTTGGATGAAGCCAAGGAATAATTTCTGTCTCCTGTGTGGAAATTAGAAATAGCTATTATTTGCAAATTAGTCGTAGAAAAACTTTTAGTTATGTACTCACCATAACTTCAGATGTTTGGGATCCATCTCGCCTACATTCTGACTGATGGGTTCGGAGCCGATCCTCGGCTCCGACTCGGCACGCTTATGCCAAAGAGCGAAGTCTCTTATTGGCTGAGCTTACTATATCCCAGGATGCACCACTACCAGTCCCCCAGATCTAGTTTGTCCGCATACATGCACACACGCATGCACTGCTTATATAACATTGACAGATGATACAAGATAAAAAACAGTAGAACCCAAACCGTTCAATCTCTTCTGATCTCCAAGGCGGGGGAAGGAGGGTGGGTATTAGGAATGTAGGCGAGATGGATCCCAAACATCTGAAGTTATGGTGAGTACATAACTAAAAGATGTTATGTGATCCTATCTCGCCTACATTCTGACTGATGGGACAGCGTCCTAGCACCTAAATCCTGGGTGGCTCACTGGAAAACACTCCTGAGTACCGTGGAACCAAATGATGCTCGTCCTTTAGATGCCACATCCAATTTATAGTGGGAAATGAAAGTGTGCGGGTTGGACCAAGTAGCCGCAGCACAAATTTCAGAAATAGCGAGCTTGGAATGGAATGCAATAGAGGTAGCCATAGCTCTAGTAGAGTGAGCTTTGACAGATGTTGTAAGTTGCTTATTTGAAGAGGAATAAGCTTGAGTTATGCAATCTCTGATCCATTTGGCAATAGTAGCTTTAGTGATGGTTTTACCCAGTTTATTATCTGAAAAGGACACAAACAATTGATCTGTTTTCCGAATTTGCTGAGTCCTATCTAGATAGAAGTGCAATTGCCTGTGAACATCCAACGTATGGAAGGTGTATTCCGCTTTGTTTGAAAATTTTGGAAAGAAAACTGGTAGCTCTAAAGATTGTTGGAGACAGAGATTAGAGCAAACTTTTGGGACAAAAGATGGATTAGGTCTAAGTGATACTCTATCCTTGTGAAAAATCAAGTACGGTGGTTTGATAGATAGGGCTTGAAGTTCTGAAACTCTTCTTGCAGAGGTAATTGCAATTAAGAAGGCAGTTTTCCAAGACAGATATTTCAACTCACATGTAGCAGCTGGTTCAAAGGGGGAAGATGTTAAGGCACAGTACCAAATCAAGATCCCACGGAGGCGCAGGATGAAAAACTGGGAGTCTTAAAAGCACAGCACCTTTCATGAAAGTTTTACATAATCTGCTGCTCATCAACGGTGGGTCTATGGAATCGTGAAATTTGGAGATAGCTGCTAGTTGGACTTTAATAGTAGAGACTGAAGATCCTTGATTAAACAAGGATGTTAAAAATTTCAAGACCTCTGGTATCGGGGCAGTAATAGGGTCTAAGCCTCTGAGTTGAGCCCAGATAGCAAACCTCTTCCACTTACTGTGATACAATTTCTTAGTGGTGGGTTTGTGGGCTGAAGATAAAATGTGAATAACTTCAGGGTCCAAGGTGTGATTTCTGACTAAGGTCGGAAGTGGAGGAGCCAAGCTGCTAATTTCAAAGTGTGAAGGGACTGGTGCTGTTGTCCCGACTGATGAATCAGAAGGTCCGGAGTTAGATCCAAAACCCAGGGACCGTCCAGAGCATATTTCTGTAGGTAGGGGAACCATACCTGACGAGGCCAATCTGGAGCAATTAGAATCATTGTGGACCCCAATTGGGAAGCTTTCTGGATGACTTTGGGAAGGAGTGGAACCGGAGGGAAAGCGTAAAGCAGTCCTGTTGGCCAAGGTTGGACTAGAGCATCCGTAGCTGCTTCCCCTTGACGCGGGGTCAAGGAAAAGAACCTTTTGCACTTCGTGTTTTGTGGTGTTGCAAACAGGTCGCAGCACGGAATCCCCTATCTTTTGAAAATCTGAGCTGCTACAGCTTTGTTCAGGGACCACTCCTGAGGAGAAAGAATAGTCCTGCTCAGTCTGTCTGCCAATACATTGGATTTTCCTGGAATGTGGGTCGCTACCAGGAAGCGGTTGGTAGCCACTGCCCATTCCCACACCCTCATGGCCTCTCTGCAAAGGGGGTAGGATCTGGTCCTTCCTTGTTTGTTTAGATACCAGACCACCGACATGTTGTCTGTGTGGATAGTGATAATGCCTTGAGGGAGAAAGTTGTGGAGGGCTTGTAGGGACAGAAGTACAGCCCTCATTTCCAACACATTGATATGGAGAAAGGTTTCGTTTGGAAGCCAAGAACCCTGAACTGACCTGCCCAGACAATGCCCCCCCCACCCCGTCTGGGAGGCATCCGTCGTCAAGGTGGCTACGGACGGGGCATAACAAAAGGTCTTCCCTGATTCAGATTGGATGGCAGAAGCCACCAGCGGAGGTCCCGTTTGCACGTTTCTGTAATCAGTATGTGATGATTGAGGGAGATCCTGAAAGGACCATTGTGTCGATAACAGCCACTGAAGAATTCTCATGTGCAATCTTGCCAGAGGAACTAGGAGAACCGTGGCAGACATTGAACCTAAAAGTTGCAGGACCAACCTGGCTGGGGCTTTGGATCTTAGAAGCAGGGCTCGGACTTGACCTTGTAATGTTTGTATCCTTTCGGTAGGAAGGAAGATTCGCATCAATTTTGAGTCTATCTCTGCTCCTATGAATCTTATGCTGAGAAGGCAGCAAGACAGACTTTGACCAGTTGAATGTAATTCCCAGGAAGCACCCAGGAGATGGTGGCTTGTAGGTTCTCTAGTAGTAGATGCCTGGTGGTGGCAGTCAGGAGCCAGTCGTCCAGATAGGGAAACACTTGGAATCCGAGACTCCTCAGGTGAGCAGTCACTACTGCCAAACACTTGGTGAACACCCTGGGGCTGTTGTGAGACCAAAGGGCAGAGCACAAAATTGGAAATGACTGTCTCCCAGGCTGAAGCGCAGATACCTCCTGGACGCCTGATGTATCGGTATGTGATAATAGGCGTCCTTGAGATCTATGGAGCACATCCAAACATCTTTCTCCAACAATGGGAGAATGGATTGTAAGGTGACCATTCGGAATTTGGACTTCATGACGGACTGGTTTAGTTTGCTGAGATCCAATATGGGTCTCAGGTCCCCTGTCTTTTTTGGCACTAAAAAGAACCTTGAGTAGTTTCCGGATCCGATCTGGTCTTTGGGTTGGATGACTCCTTTTTCCAGCAGCTTTGAAGCTTCTACGGCTGCAATTTCCCTTTGACTGGGTGGTGGGTCCGGGATTTTTTTGGACGGTGGGGGTGAGTGTGTGAAGGGAATGGTGTAACCTCCGGCAATAATCCGAAGCACCCATCTGTCCTGAGTAATAGACTCCCAGGCTTTTAGGTGCTTGGCTAAACGGCACCTGACTGGCTCTGGAGCAGCACAGCCGGGCAATCCCTTATGGAGTGTGGGAGGCTGAAGAGCCACGAAAGGACTCGCGGTCTCCATTGTTGCGGGGGCCTCTGCCGCCTCTGGGACGGCATCTCCCAGAATAATTTCCCCATCCTCTGCCTCTGGAAGGGGAATCTTCCTGCTGTTGGGGAAAGAATTTCTGTGATTTGCAGAACCACATCTTCCCTCCTCTTTTAGCCTTGGGATAAGGCCGAAAGGGAGTGGAATAACGTGCTCCTACGGCAGATAAAGTCTTTCCCTCCTGCTCACAGCGGGTAAGAGTGTCTTTTACCTTGGGTCCAAACAAAGAGGACCCATCAAAGGGAGCGTCGGCAAAGGAAGACTTGAAGGCCTCCGCGAAATGACACAAACGGAGCCAGGCTTGTCTCCGTAGAGCCACGCCTGTGCCTGCCGCTCTGCCCGCCCCTTCGGCCGCATATGAAATGAGCCTCATGGACGAGTTAGAAATCGAGGTAAGGATAGCCAACTGAGAGCTAACCGACTGGGCTAGCTGCTCAGGTAGGTTACCTGAGAGGGAGTCTGAGAGCTCCTTGACCAGATCCCTCTGTAGTCTGGTGAAATGTGCCAAATAATTCAGGGACCTCAGAGTAAAGGCCGCTGAAGTCAGGGTGCGCTTCCCGTAGCGGTCCATGCTCCTAGACTCCTTATTAGGAGGATGGACGGACGTTGAAGCCTCTGCCACGTCCTGCTGGGTAGCAGATGCCACCACCATGGCATCTACAGCCACGCCTTTCGTCAAGAACTCCTTCTCGGGTGGGGCAGACAAAAATTTGTTAGGGCGAGAAGGCACTGGTTCCACAGTATCTGGGTGTTCCCAGCCCTCCGACAAACCAAATCCAGGAGCTCGTCAAGGCGGAGACACCCAGGAGGTGGAGGGCTGAGCCCCAAGGCCTTGAGAAACACTGACTCATCAACGGAGGGGGGTTTGGAATTCCAGCCGCCTCGTTGCTTAAGGATTTCTAGAATGTCTGCAAATGAGACATCATCCGAGGACGACTTTGGGGACCCCTCCGCATCATCAAGATCAGTGTCCGATGTAAGAGACTCATCGGGGGAGTCCACGTGCTTCCTCTTGCACGATCTCTTCCTTGGGGCTCCTCCGAAGACAACTCGAAGAACCCTCAGGAGGAGGGAACCCCAGTGGGGGTAACCACAGGCCCCGGGGCACCGCGGCCTAGAGACAGGGGAACAGCCAAAGACCCAGTCTCCATGGCCAGGGAAGGTGCCGGTAAAGCCGTAGAGATGGCGAAGAAGACTTGGCCAAGGCACTCCTCATAGCTCTGAAAGCCGGACCCCAGAATCCTGGGAATGTCCGGTCCCGAGCCATGATAGCAGACGGAAGTCCCGGCCGAAGCACCGAGAGGGAGGCTCGGAACCGACAGCATAGGTCCCGAAACGTCACCCCCGGGTCCGGCCGAAGAAGTCCGTGTGCTAAACTCGGACCCGAAGGCCGGGGTTGGAGTAAGGGTCGGAGCCGACCCTAGGATCTCCACTGGCTCCATCAGCACCTGCTCCGACGGAGCCGAAGCGGTCGGAGGAGGAATGGCAATAGAGTGGGCTATCGGCTCCGAAGCCAATTGGGTTGGAGCCGAAACAAATTTTTGAAAGACTGGGGACTGGAACAGTCTTTGGAGCACCCTGTCTATGTCCGAATCTGACATCCTCGATGACCTGGAGGAGACCGAATGGGTTCGAGTAGGTCTCTCCAACGGCTCCAAGGGACTAGGGGACCGGCTCCGAGGCGACTCGATAACTATCGGCGCCAAAGGAGAGCACAAGCCAATTTCCATCGGTGCCGAAGAGGACTTCGGCGCCGAGGAGGAAGTGTCTGAGCGGACAACCTTCATCGGCTCCGAGATCAGTGGAGCCGATAAAGGTGACCCGCCTCTCGATGCCCCAGCCGTCGGCTCCGAACCCAGAGGAGTCGAGACTGGAGGCATCGAGGCAGACCATTCCGCCCTCGGCTCCGAAGTCCGTGGAGCCGAAGGAGAAGCCTGCCTATGTCTTTTGGCGGTCGGGTCCGACGGACTGGTCGGAGCCGACGCCCTTTTCTTTTTAGCAGGAGAAGGAGAGGACGCTAATGCTTCTTCAAAAGAGGGTTTATAAGGCCTTTCAAAATAAGTTTATTTTTCCTCTCTTGGAGGACCCTTGAGGAAAACGCGTGACACATGCTGCAGGACTCCTGCAAATGTTTAGCGCCCAAACAATAAACACAGAGAGAGTGGTCATCTGTGATTGACATTTTAAAGCTGCACTTAGTGCACTTCTTAAAGCCCGAAGGCCTAGGAGCCTGAGACATTATAGCAACAAATTCAGTAACACAGAAAAAAACACTGTTTTGTTTTTTTTTTTTTATATTGACTGTCACTACAATGATTAGCTCACGGTTGCCGATTAAGGTTGACAGTCCGACAACTACAGAAAAATAACTAAAGAGGATCCTAGAACCCCTAAGGATTTGAAATTAAATTTACTGACAGGGAAAGGCCCTTCAGTTCAAGGGGGGCCTCTAGTCAGAACACACAATCACACACAAATTTCCACAAAAAATACCCAATCACACACAAAAAGTACGGTATAGCCGTTAAAACAGCTTTTTGTTATAGAAATAGAAAATTCCTGACAGAAAAAGTTAGTGAAAAACACTACTTAGCTCAGCCAGCTCGAGACCACGTCTTTGCTAGTTAGCGGCAAACGAGATCTGGGGGACTGGTAGTGGTGCATCCTGGGATATAGTAAGCTCAGCCAATAAGAGACTTCGCTCTTTGGCATAAGCGTGCCGAGTCGAAGCCGAGGATCGGCTCCGAACCCATCAGTCAGAATGTAGGCGAGATAGGATCACATAACATCTAGCTCCTTTTTTAAAAAAGATTTCTAAAAAGTCAAGTACTGCAGACTCTGGAGCAGAGAAGCAGTCAAACTCATTAATCACTGCCTAAAGGGAGAACCTTTTCCACTTGCTTTTGTAAACTTTCTTAGTAGATTCTTTTTGTGAAGCCAAAATACTGGTACATATGGGATAAGAAAGCCTGGGCTGTCTAACCAAACTGGAAGTGGAGAAACCATGCAGTTAGTTTTAGGGCCTGGATATTGGGATATTAGAGCCCTGATGGGTGAGAGAGGAGATCTGGAGATGGCTCCAGTATCCATGGAGGATAACAAAGATGAGACCTCAGGAAGGAGAACCATATCTGTTGAGGCCAGAAGGGGGCAATGTGGATGACTTGAGCTCTTTGGCTAACTTGCTTTCTGCAAATATTTGGGAATCAAAGGAAGAGGGGGATAAGCATAAAGAAGACCGGAGGGCCAGGCATGGACTACAGCATCTCTTAGTGCCTCCCCCTGAAGGGGGAATAAGAGCAAAGTGCCTGCTTTACTTGTTGTTGTGGGAAGATCAAAGAGGTTGCAGTAAGGTAGGCCCCAACAATGGAAGATCCTTTCCTCCACAGACTGACTCTCAGACATCTTCTGAGGCATATGGACAGATTTGCTCAGTTTGTCTGCTAACATGTTAGTCTTCCCTGGAATGTGTGTTGCAACTAGAAAGCGGTCTGATGAGATTGCCCTTTTCTATACTCCCATGGCCTCTCTGCAGAGGGGATAAGAATGGGTTCCTCCTTGCTTGCTGATATACCAGCCCACAGATATGTTGCTGATCTGAACTGCAATAGTCCCTAGAGGAGGAGCACCTTAAAATGCCTGCAATGAAAACAGGACTGCTCTCATCTCTAGTACACTGATATGCAGATTTCTCTTGGGGGGACTGCTTGCCTTGGACTGTCCTTCCCAGGAAATGCCCTCATCTCAGTTGGGAAGCATCTGTGGTCACTGTGGCCATTGGAGGAGGTACAAGAAAAGGTCAGCCTAGATAAATGTCATCCGATCAAATCCATCATTGAATGGGTCATTTGCAAATTGGAGTAAGCTTGACTGGAAAGGATAGGGGTTGACTTAGAATGATCCACTTTACAGCTACAGTCCATTGATGGATACTCATACAGACACATGCCAAGGGAAGTAATACAATGGCTTCTGCCATGAATCCTAGTGCTTGAAGGACTGATCTTGATGGAAGAGATGGATGGTAAATAAGTAGTTGAGGTGCATTCCTGATGGTGAATATGCAATGAGGTGGTAGTGATGCTACCTGTGTTGTTGTATCCAGAAGTGTGTCAATGAACTCCAGGCTCTGGACTGGTATTAGGTTTGATCTGGCATAATTATTGGTTATGTACTCACCATAACTAGGCATCTGTGTTGTCCATTTTCATTCTTCCTCACCAGTGGGTTTGGATCTAATCCTCAGATTTGACTTGGCCACATACACTACACTTTGGATCTGACTCTCGAGCTCCTACCTCTACCCATAATGCCCTACTCCATCCTCATTGCCTCACATTTAGTTTGCTGCCTAATCTCCCCCTTGCCCCAGACAGAAAGGGCTATACATAAATAAAGACAAGGCTCAAACCTGGAACAGTAGGCTCCAAACACAGTCCAGTAGGTTTTTCCAGAAGAAAAAAGAAAAGGATGGAGAACAGATGGGAGGTAAGGTGAGGAAGAATGAAAATGGACAACACAGATGCCTAGTTATGGTGACCACAGAATGTATAAATCTGATGTTGTCCTTCTCATTCTTCCTCACCAATGGGACAGAGTGCCCAGCTATGTAAACCTTGGGTGGCCCTAAAGGAAGGATTTTCCGGAGCACTGCCGAACCAAAAGAGTCTCTATTTCTGGATATGATGTCCAATTTGTAATGTAAAATAAAGGTATGAGCTTTGGACCATGTGGCTGCAGCACAAATGTTGTCACTCAAGGTCCTTGATCAAAAGACTGATGAAGTAGCCAAGGACTGAGTCGAATGAGCTCAGGGACGTCTTGGTAATACTAAGCCTTTTTGAAAATAACTTAGTGAAATGCAATCTGTAATCCATTTGGCCAGGTTAAGTTTAGAAATTGCTTGACAGAGGCAATTTGAGGAAAAGGATATGAAAAGCTGATCTGACTTTCTAAAACCGCTTTGTCCAGTTAAGGTAAAAACATAGTTGTCTATGTACATAAAGGAGATGTAGCATCTACTCTCCCTTACTGGAAAAATTCAGGAAAAAAATTATAAATTAATGGACTGGTTGATATTATTCCCAGAGGGCACTTTAGGTACAAAAGAAGGGTTAGTCCACAGACAGACCTTATCTTTATGAAAAACAATGTAAGGGGATTCAGCTGAAACAGCCTGGAGTTCAGAAATTCTTTTTGCTGAAGTTATTGCTACCAGAAAGACCATTTTCCATCACAGAAATTTTAGATCACATTTATCTGAAGGTTCAAAGGGTTTCTGAGTTAAATCCTGAAAACTACTGTAAGGTCTCAAGGTGGTGAGGGATCCTTTACCAGAGATCTGAGGAGAACAATTTGCTTCATAAAAGCTTTACACAATCTAGAGGAATCCAGGGAGAGAGAGTTATTTCCTGAATGGAAATTAGAAATTGCTGCCAAATGGAATTTTATAGTAGAAAACTGGTTTCTTATTTAAAAAGGGTTGCGAGCAAAAGGAGAACTGCAGAAATTGGGGCCAAAAAGGGATCAATGTTTTGGTTAGCAGCCCATGTAGAAAACCTTTTCCAATTAATCCTATACACTTTCTTGGTGGAAGTTTTTTTGTGACACCAAAATAATTTCATGAACTGGTGAAGAGAGCCTGGACTGTCTGAGTATTATTGGAAGCAGAGAAACCATGCGGTTAACCTGAGGACTAGAAGGTTGGGATGTTAGATCCCTGATGAGTGAGACAGGAGATCCTGATGAGGCTCCAGTATCCATGGAAGATAACTAAGATAAGACCCTAGGAAGGGGAACCAAATATGCCAGGGCCAGAAGGGTCAATGAGGATCACAGAACTCTTCAGTCTGCTTGCTTTCTATAAGAACTTTGTAATTACGGGAACAGGAGGATACGCATAAAGCAGACTGGAAGGCCAAGTGTTAAGCAGTGCGTCTCTTGGTGACTACCCATGAGGGGGAATCAGAGCAAAGTATTTGCTGCACTTGTTGTTGACAGGGGAGGCAAATAGGTCACAGAAAGGCTGGCCCCAATACCTGAAGATAATATTCGCTACTGAATGATTGAGAGACAACTTGTGACGCATCTTTTCCCTAGAATTTGCATCACAATTAGAAAGCAGTCTGAAGAGCTCACCCATTCCCACACTCTCCTGGCATCTCTGCACAACGGATATGATCGGATCCCTCCTTGCTTGTTGATATACTAGACTACTGACATATTGTCTATCTGAAATGTAATAGTCCCGAGAGGGAGAGACTCTTGAAATTCCTGCAATACTAAAAAGACTGCTCTTATCTCCAGAACATTGATATGTAATTTGGTCTCTTGGGGAGAACACATGCCTTGGACTGTCCTTCCTGAGAAACCCCCCCCCCCCCCCAAGTTAGGAGGAGTCTGTGGTCACTGTGGCAAACGGACTCGGAGGAATAAAGGGTCTGCCCAGAAAAAAGGTCATTGGACTGGATCCACCAATGTATGTGGCATTTACAGATCGGGGTGACTTTTATCTGAAAAGACAGGGGCTGATACAGAATGGACCACTCACTGTACAAATAAGGTCCACTGAAGAATTTGCATAAAAAAGCAAGAGAAGGGAAGCAATATTATGACAGCTGACATCGACCACAGTGCTCATAGCACTAACTTTGCTGGAGGATGAGGATGAGAGAGAATATCCTGCACTTGATATCGTAAAAAAACAAAGCAGTGGAGAGGTAAAGAAACCACCTGAGCAGTAATATTTGAAAGCGGTCCAATAATTACAGGCTCTGAACTGGAGCAAGCTGAGATTTGGCAAGACTGATTGAAATGCCTAAGGTTCCGCAACTCTGGAGCAAACAGTCCCTGTCTGGTAGGGGTTGATGCCTGGATGGGGCAGTGAGGAGCCAATCGTCTAGATATGGAAACATCTGGAATCCGTTGAGCCTCAAGTGAGCTAACACTACTGCCATGCAGCTGGTAAACACCCTGGAGGTTGTGGTGAGTCCAAAGGGCAAAGCTTTGAAATGATAATGATTGGCTCCCAGTTGAAACTGAAGAAACCTCCAGGATCATCTGTCTATTTTTATGTGATAGTAAACATCCTGAAGGTCTATGGAGCACATCCAGTTGTCCTTGTGCAGAAATGGCAGGATGGACTGAAATGTAACCTTTTGGAACTTTGCCTTCTTCACACTCTGATTCAAACTTCTTAGATCCAAAATTGGTCTGAAGTCCCCTGTTTTTTTTTTTTTTGTCATTAAAAAGAAGCATGAATAATTTCAGAATCATATCGGGTCTGGTGAGACTGTCTGGATAACTCTTTTTTGCAGCAGCAGTTTTTGTATTTGTTGTGCTGCTTCCTACCTCTGACTGGGTGAAACATCAGGAAGTTTCTTCCTGTGACCATGGGGAAGAAGGGAAAAGGGTATGTAGTAACTTCTAGATATTATTCTTAGCACCTATAAATCCTCTGTGATAACTCTCCAGATGTCTAGGTGCAAAGAGAAATTACCACTGACTGCCTCCAGTGTAGAACAGATGGATAGCACTTCAGGAGCACTGATAGGGCCTGTCTGAAAAGCAATCCCTAAAGCCCTGGTTCTGCAGGCCTCCTCTGCCACTAGGGCAATGTCTGCTATTAAAATTTCTTCCTCTGCCTCAGGAGGAAATGTCCCCTCGCGAATCCTGGAAAGGCCCCTGAGACATATGGAACCACATCTTCTTACCACCTTTCCGGTTTCAGGAAAAGGTCCACTGAGGGGTAGAAAACTTTATTTCTATGGCAGACAGGGTTTGTCCACCCTTTTGTGCGGCAGGTAAGTGCATCTTTAATAAATGGCCAAAATAAGGAAGCACCATTAAAAGTGGCATCAATAAAAGACGTCTTAAAGGGCTCCACAAAATTGCATAGCCACATCCAGGTGTGTCTCCTTATGGCAATACCTGAACTGGCAGCTTGTGAAGTACCTTTAGCTGTGTGAGAGGTTAGCCTCATCGATGCATTTGAAATAGATAAGAGAATGGTCAGCTGAGAGGAGGTCCATTTGAAGTCCTCAGTAAGCATGAACTCAGATAGGGAGTTTGATAGTTCCTTAGTTAAATCCTTCTGAAGCCTAGTAAAATGTGCCAGTTAAGTGGCCTCAGGACGAAGGTGGCTGAGGCAAACACTCACTTTCTGAATCTGTCCAACGTTCTGGACTCCCTGCTTGGTGGATGGACAGAACAGCTTTGCTAGCCTAGCTCTTTCTTAGTGGCTGCTGCTGCCACCACCATAACATCAACCAGGACTCCTTTGCTCAAGTGACGGCGGTCTGAGGGGGGAGCTAAAAATTTGTCTGGGCACTTGGGTATAAGTTCGACAGCGTCTGACTCCTTGTATACTTGACAAGAAACAAGGTCAATAAGTTCATCCACCGGGGGTTACCCAAGACATAGATGGCCCAACACCAAAAGCTTCCAGGAACACCAATTCCTCAGAAGAAGGAATTTTGGATTACCAGCCACCTTTTTGCTTAAGGATTTCCAAGATATCTCCAAAGACATGTCATCAGGTGGTGATCTGGGGGATCCTTCTCCCTTATCAAAACCAGTGTCTTCCATGAGAGACTCCATGGGGGAGTCTATGTGTCTCCTCTTACAAGTCCTCTTCTGAGGAACTTCCTCTGTGGGATGTTCAGGGGAGGTATCAGAAGAAAGGGGAAGTCCTTCTAATGGAATCGTCTGGAGACCAACTGGAACTGGCTGTCCCTGTGGAGTAGGTCTGATGGACTCAGAGCTCGGAGCCAATGAGAGTAGGGGCTAAGTTCCAAGATATGATTTGACGGTTCTCTAAGAAGAGAGAAGTACCTTTCTACCACATTGAATGTAGAGGGCCCAGGGGAAACCTGTTCCCCCCTCCTCAGAGCCAAAGCTTCTGAAGAAGGCATGTTAGGACCACCCCTGGATCTGAGCCTCAAGGGGAGAATCTGAGCTGTACAGGGCTGATGCTCTGAGTGGAAAGGATGAAGCTAACAATAATTGAGCTGAACCCAACCCCCTTAGACCTGGCTCTGAGACCCACTCAGATATGAGTGCAGCCAGTCAGGGAAATAGTCGAAGAGGCAGAAGGCAGTACCCTCAGATCTGAAGCTGAAACCCTCGGGGATCTCAGATTCTGGGACTCTGAAACCAGGGGTCAGCTTGGAGAGGCATAAATCATGGACTTCATAGGCGCACTTACAGATCTAGTAGGGGATGGAACTGGAAGGGCCCCCATCTGCATCTGAGCTCTGAGGAATTTATACATCATCCTATCTACATCCGCCTCTGACAGACATCTGGAAAACCTAGAAGACAATGTGAAAGGAAGTCAAGAGTGTTTCTTTGGAGTCGGAAAAAGTTGAGTGGGCAGAAAAGGGGAAAGAGGTTTCTGTGCATACTCTGGCGTATGGCTTCTATAGACTGAACTGGTTCTCAGATCCAAGAACTTAGCATCCGAAGAAAAAGTAGATGGTAAGGGTGAAATGACAACAGGAGCCGAACCTTTTGGATCGGATGAAGGCTTTGGATCTGAGGACTGCCCAGTAAGTTTTGAATCTGATTTTTTCTAGTGGCTCTAACGAAACTCTTGGGGACTTCAGAGGGGATCTCTTTCTGACATCTGAAGAAATGGATTTTGATGTTTTTGAGGGGGTTGAACTCCAGAAGAAGCAGGAAGCAACCATGTTAGAATCAGTTTATTGCACCTGTCCAATAGTGCTCTGGGATTAAAGGTAGCACAGATGGAACAGGCCATGTCAAGATGATCTGGTCCTAGGCAATACATGCACTTCTTGTGGGCATCTGAGTATGGGATCTTATGCCCATAAGAAGTGCTTTTTAAAGCCAGTTGGTTTCTCTGACATGGCGAAGGTGAATACCACAGAGCTAAAGAAGAAAACAAGTTCACAACAACCAAGAAATTAAATAAGAGTTATTTTTTTAGACAAAACAACTGCCTAAGAAAGAAGGGGAAAAGGAATACCAGCTAGGGTATATCAGAGAATACCTAAAAGGTAAGTAAGAAGGTACCAACAATGGTATTGAGACTACTCAAGCTGAGTAGAAGTCAAGTAAAAAGCACAAAAAATCCTAATGCCAGCAAAAACTAAGATGGAGGAAGTGCAAGAAAAGAACAAGAAGTTATGTACTCACCATAACGTTCGATGTATGTAGTCCATCTCGCCTCACATTCTTACCCGTGGGTTCAGAGCTGAACCTCGGCTCCAACTCGGCCATACTTAAGCACGAAGTCTTTCAATTGGCTGGCCTAAGAGGTATCCCATGCTGCACTGCTCCCTTTCCCCAGATCTTGTTTGCTGCAAGCTCAATTACTCACCTTCCATACACATAACACATAGAGAAGGAAAATCATCCCAATAATAAAAGGAGTACTGAAACCAGAACTAACCTCTAGGCCCTCCAGGAGGGGGAAGGCAGGGGGGGGGTAAGTAAGAATGTGAGGCGAGATGGACTACATACATCGAACGTTATGGTCAGTACATAACTTCGTGATGTTATGTAGTCCAATCTCGCCTACATTCTTACTTGTGGGACAGCATCCACAGCACCTGAACACTGGGAGGCTCAGTGGAAAATACTCCTGAGCACTGTGGAACCAAAGGAAGACCTGCCTCTGGATATCAAATCCAATTTGTAGTGAGTAATAAAGATGTGAGGAGATGCCCATGTAGCCGCAGCACAAATATCATCCATAGACATCCTGGCCTGAAATGCTGTAGAGGTAGACATCAATCAGGTAGAATGAGCCTTCACTCTAAATGGTAACTCCTTACCACCTGAGGTATAAATGAAGAAAATACAACTAGAGATCCATCTAGACAAGGTCACTTTGGAAATAGGAGACCCAATCCTATTGTCTGAAAATGAGACAAATAGCTGATCCAATTTTCTAAGATCCTTTGTTCTATTCAAATAAAAATGCAACTATCTATGAACATCCAGCTAGTGAAATTTAAATTCTGCCTTATTAGAACACTCTGGAAAAAATACGAGCAGTTCAATGGATTGGTTGAGATTAATAACCGAAGCCACATTCAGCATAAAAGAAAGGTTTGGTCTGAGGGAAACCATGTCCCTGTGAAATATCAAGTAAGGCGGTCTGATTGACAAAGCCTGGAGCTCAGAGACACGTCTAGTTGAAGTGATGGCTACCAAAATGTTTGTCTTCCAAGTCAAATATTTCAATTCATAAGTAGCTGCAGGCTCAAAGGGGAATGGCGTGAGACATTGTAGCACAAAATTTAGGTCCCAAAACATGACCGGGTCAAAGACTGGAGGGCGAAGCAGCATAGTACCCTTCAAGAATGCCTTACAATGTCTATGTGGCATTAGACTGGGTTCATTAGCGACGTGAAAAGTGGAAATAGCCGCCAAATGGGCTTTAATGGTTGTGGCTACTGACCCCTGACTGAAAAGCATGGAGAGAAATTCCAGAACTGAAGAAATTGGAGCTGTCTTACATGAGCCCAGATGTAGAATCTTTTCCATTTACTGGAATAGATCTTTCTGGTCGAAGGCTTATGGGAAGAAGACAGAATATGAACCACTTCCAATGAAAAATGATGAAGCCTGACTAGTGATGGAACTGGAGTAGCCAGGCTGTCAACCGGAGGGTCTGAAGAGAGGGATGGAACTGACCTGACATATGAGTCAGTAGATCTGGCTGTGTGTCCAAAATCCAGGGGTCGTCCATGAGACAGGGATGGAGAAAGGGGAACCAAATTTGACGAGGCCAGTGTGGAGCAATCAGAATCATTCTGCTTCCCAAGGATTGCACTTTCTGAATAACCTTTGTCAGCAGAGGAACAGGCGGGAAGGCATAAAGTAGAGTGGAGGGCCAATCGTGAACTAGAGCATCCCTGGGTGACTCCCCCTGAGGGGGGATAAGGGTGAAGTAGCGGCTGCACTTGGTATTGAGGGGACTGACAAATAGGTCGCAGCAAGGCTGACCCCATCTGCAGAAAATCTGCTCCGCAACCTAACTGTTCAGGGACTACTTGTGAGGCATCAGAATAGCTCTGCTCAACCTGTCGGCAATCACGTTGGACTTCCCCGGAATGTGCATTGCTACAAGAAAACGTTGGGAAGACATTGTCCACTGTCACACTCAAATGGCCTCTCTGCAAAGGGGGTATGACTTGGTTCCTCCCTGTTTGTTCAGATACCATACCACCAACATAGAGTGGATCACAATTGTCCCGTGAGGAAAAAAGCTCTGAAGTGCTTGCAACGCTAGTAGCACTCTCTCATCTCCAAGATATTGATATGCAAATGTATCTCATGTTTCTGCCACGTGTCTTGGACTCTCCTGCTGAGATCAATGCCCCCACCCAATCTGGGAGGCATCCGTGGCCACTGTGGCAACAGGAGGGGGTGGGACGAAGGGCTTTCCTGCATTGAGGTTGCTGGTGTGAAGCCACCAGTGTAGATCTTGCTTGCACTTGTCTGTGATCATTATAAGATGAGAAAGCGGAAGATGTTGTAGAGACCACCGGGCAAAGAGCAGCCACTGAAGGAGCCTCATGTGTAGCCTCGCAAGGGGAACCAGCATAATTGTTGCAGCCATCATCCCTAACAATTTGAGAACCGTTTTTGCCTTTACTTTTTTCAGGGGGAGCAACACGTATACCTGTTGTTGCAAACCCTGAATCTTTTCTTGTGGTAAAAACGCCCTCATGAGCACAGTGTCTAACTTGGCGCCTATAAAGGTGACATGCTGTGAGGGCAACAAGGCAGACTTTTCCCAATTTAGAGTGATACCCAATTGTTGACACAGCTTGATAGTGGCGTCTCTGGTCTGTAGTAGCAGATGCCTGGTGGTGGCAGAAAGGAGCCAGTCATCCATGTACAGAAACACTTGGAATCCCTGACGTCTCAAGTGAGCCGTCACAACTGCCATACATTTGGTGAAAACCCTGGGGGCTGTGGTGAGACCAAAGGGCAAAGCACGAAATTGAAAATGACTGACTCCCAGCCAGAAGCGTAGATGACTTCTGGATGCCCTGTCCATCTTTATATGGTAGCAAGCATCCTTGAGGTTGATGGAGCACATCCACACTTCTTTTCCCAACAATGGGAGAATAGATTGCAATGTGACCATTCGGAACTTGGACTTCTTCACATGGAGGTTCAAACGGCTGAGATCCAAGATGGGTCTCAGGTCCCCTGTTCTTTTCAGCACCAAAATGAATCTGGAGTAAGTCCCTAATCCGATCTGGTCTGAGGGGACATGCTGGATGGCTCCTTTTTCTAGCAGCGTTAGAACTTCTGAAGCTGCGGACTCCCTTTGATTGGGTGGAACATCTGGGATTATTTTGATCGGTGGGGGAGGAGAAGAGAAGGGAATGTGATATCCTCCGGAAACTATTTTTAATACCCACTGGTCATGCATGAAGTGCTGCCAGGCTTCTGGGTATAGTGAAATGCGACCCCAGACTGGCTCCGGAGACGCGCAGTCAGGCCTCCCATCAGGAGTGCTGGTAGGGAGAACCACGAAAGGAGTCGCGGTCTCCCTGGTTACGAGGGCCTCCTCTGCCTCTAGGGCAGCATCTACCTGAGTTACCACCCCCTCCCCTGCCTCTGGAGGGGGAAATCACTTTGTGCGTCATGAAAAAACCTCTGAGATTAAATCACATTTTCCCACTCTTCTGGCCCTTGGGATAAGGTCTAGAAGGCATGGAAAAATGGACTCCCACGGCAGACACAGTTTTTCCCTCTTGCTCGCACCTAGTGAGAGTGTCCTTCACCTTGATTCGAACAATGATGAACCATCAAACGGGGCATTGGTGAATGTAGATTTGAAGGCCTCCACAAAATTACAGAGGCGCATCCAGGAGTGATTCCTGAGAGAAACTCCGGAACTCGCTGCCCTACTCGCTCCTTCGGCTGCATAAGAGATCAGCCTCATGGAGGAGTTAGCAATAGAATTTAGGGTAGACATCTGAGCATTGACTTTCTGAGCCACTGCGTCAGAAACGTTACCCTGCAGAGAATCTCCAAGCTCTTTCAGGAGATCTCTTTGGAGCCATGTAAAATGTGACAAATCAATCAACGACCGCAGAGTAAAGGCCGCTGAAAAAAACATACGCTTCCCATGGTCCTAGACTCCTTGTTAGGGGGATGGTCGGTAGATGAAGTCTCAGCCAGTTCCTTCTTGGTGGCTGCTGCCACCACCATCGCATCTACTGGAACGCCCTTCGTGATAAACTCTTTGCCAGTGGGGGTGGACAGAAATTTGCTGGGTCTCCTGGGGACTGGTTCCACAGTGTCAGGGATTTCCCACACCCTTCGACAAACCAGATCCAGGAGTTTGTCGAAGGGGGGAGAAACCCAGGAGGTGGAGGGTTGAGCCCCAAAGGCCTTCAGGAACACCAGCTCCTCGGAGGGGAATTTAGAGGGCCAGTCGCCTCTCTGCTTCAAGATCTATAGGATATCAGTGAAAAAGATATCCTCAGAGGACGACTTGGGGGACTCCTCTGATTCTCGAGGTCAGTGTCCGTGAGAGACTCTTCCTGGGAGTCTATGTGCTTCCTCTTGCATGTTCTTTTTCTGGGTGGCTCCTCAGGCAAAAACTTTGGTAGGGCCCTCAGAAAGTTGGGGACCACTCATGGAGGTATCCTGAGGCCTTGGGTCTCAGGGACTGATACTGGAGCTGGAGGGGGTAGAATGTCAATGCTGTATGATGCAGCTGAGGACCTGGCCAGCACGCTCTGCATGACCTCGAAAGCTGGTCCCCCTGGCTCCGAAGATCAACCAACAGTGAAAGCCCTCAGAGAAGAAGGGACAAGGTCCAAAGCCAAAGCAAGCGTCAGGCTCAGCCAAGCCAAAGCACCGAGAGGGAGGCTAGGAGCCGAAGAGCATCCTGAGACCCCCCCCCTCAGGTCCAATAGAGGAACCATGAGTCCTGGACCCCGTGGACGTAGCCGACAGGGTTGGAGCTGAGATCAGAGCCGAGAAGCCAGGATGGGCTACCGGAGCCGACCTAGAAGCATCAGATGGCACTGACAACTCTGGCTCCGAAGGCTGAGATTTGCTCGGAGGAGCATCTATTGACAATGGATGGGTGATTGGCTCCGGGGCCGAATGGGCTGGAGACGAAAGCAATTTAGCCAGCACCGGTGATTGGAGCAGTCTCTGCACCACTCTATCCACATCCACATCAGAGAGAGTCCTGGAGGACCTACAGGATAAGGTAGGAGATCTAGACCTCCTCTCAGAAGGAGACCTGCGAGAAGGAGAAACCGTTCTAAAAACTGGAGACCGGCTCTGAACTAGTATCTTCGTCACCGGCTCCGAGAGGCTGGGAGCTGATGTAGGTTCTGTCAATTCACCAACTTCCTTCGGCACTGAAGACAGTGGAGCCAAGGATGCCACAATAGACTTAGTAACTTTCTCTGGAGGCTCTGATAAGACTGACGGAGCCGGAGACCGTTGTTTTGCTTTGGAGGTTTTGTCTCTTTTAGAGGGAGAGGACTTAGCACTAGAAGACCTCTCCAGATCTTCCTCGAATGAGTGTTTCAGTAATCCTTTCAGAATTAGTTTGTTCTTCCTTTCTTGAAGAACATGAGGGCTGAATGCGTGACAGAACTCACAAAATTCCTGAAGGTGGATAGCCCCCAAACAATAAACGCACACAGAGTGCCCATCAGTAATAGACATCTTATATCCACATTTACTACATTTCTTGAAGCCTGAAGGCTTGTGTTCTTTTGTATCCTTGGACATGATCAGTAGGACACTAGACAACACAACTGACAAACCCGACACCAGCAACAAAGCACGGGAACTAGACACTAAATAAACTGCAGACACCACACAAGGACCTCTAACTCAAACAGCCCAGACAGGAAACAAGGGAAGGACTAGGTCCTCTAACTTAAATGGCCCTAGCCCGGAGGGATAGGGTACCGAAAAGAACGAACACAGATGGGTAACAGATAACAAATGGAGGGAGGACTAGGTCCTCTAACTGAAACAGGCCTAGCCCGTTGGGAGATAGCTAACGGGATACCAAGACAAAGGCCACGAAAGGCCACACAACAAAGCTTCCACAAACCAAAAACACACACACCTAGCTATGAAAACAGCTTTTGGATCAACAAATTTTGTCAAAGAAGAAGAAATGTTATACTTAGCCTCAGCCAAGAGCGAGACCACATCTGAGCTTTACGAGCAGCAAACGAGATCTGGGGAAAGGGAGCAGTGCAGCATGGGATACCTCTTAGCCCAGACAATTGAAAGACTTCGAGCTAGAGTATGGCCTTGTCGGAGCCGAGGTTCGGCTCCGAACCCACGGATAAGCCTGTAGGCGAGATTGGACTACATAACATCTACAAGTTTTTAGAAAACTTTACGAAGTAAATTGGTGAATATTATAAGAAAAAATGCTTACTATGCTTAAGAATGGAACCTACATCTAACCACAATGATGACAAACGAGATCTGAGGCAATGTGGATGGAGCAGGGCATTATGGGTAGAGGGAAGAGCTCGAAAGTTGGATCCAAAGTCTAGTATACGCGGCTGAGTCGGCTCTGAGGATCGCATCTGAACCCACTGGTGGGGAAGAATGAAAAGAACAACATCAAAATAAAGAAGTTATGTACCTACCATAACGTTCCATGTTAGTTGTCTTCTTCTCGCCTTCTTTCTTGCTGGTTGGGTTCGGAGCCGATCCTCGGCTCCGACTCGGCCATCTTCAAAAGCTCAAGAGCTGCTTACTGGCTCGAGGCCCCCCTATATCCCATGATGCCTTGTGCTAGATACCCAGATCTCATTTGGTAAGTCTAACTGCAGACATAATAATAAAGGAATCCTATCCTAGAATGCATAAATCCTACTGGAGAGACTACTAGTCAGAAAGGAATAGCCAGGGAAGACTCAGCCAGTGAAAAATCAAGAAGAACTCTTCTCGGTCCACTAGGATAGGGGGATGGAGGGTGGGATGAAAGAAAGAAGGCGAGAAGAAGACAACTAACATGGAATGTTATGGTAGGTACATAACTTCTTTATGTTAAGTTGTCTATCTTGCCTTCTATTCTTGCTAGTTGGGACAGCGTCCCTAGCACCTAAAAACCTGGGTGGCTCATCGGAAAAGACTCTTTAGAACAGTGGAACCAAAGTCAACTCTGCTCCTGGAAATCAAATCCAACTTGTAATGCGAAATGAAAGTATGTGGGTTGGCCCATGTAGCCGCAGCACAAATAGATTCCATGGGCAACCTAACCTAGCCTGAAAGCAAGACCAAACCAAAATACACGCAAGGTGGAACTAGTGCACGGTTCAAACCAAAAGTCACCAATATCCCAAAAACGAACCAGCACAAAGGAGAAAAGTGCCTACATTTTCTTTATTTGTGGCAAAGTCAATCTACATGTTGCAAACCGGTTTCGGCTATATTTCTAGCCTTCTTCAGTGCAAAAGAAAAAATTGTATTAACAGCACATCCTGGTAATTGCTTTTATATCCAAGTCATTTAAAGGTGTATATACCCAAAACCATGTATATATCCATTTAAAAGTCAAAAAATATAGACTACAAAAATTGTCTATATCTGAAAAAAGAATACAGTCAGTTTAGACAAATATCCAAATACATGAAATCATAGGCTGACAAAAACTATTCTATGTCATTTAAACCAGGTTTGAATAATGCTCCTAACCTGGTGATCCATGAGGATTCCATATTATTTAATCTGTCATGCCAGCCTGCTTTAAGATTTCTATGCATATCAATTTTGTCAATAATAGTGAATTTAAATTGTGCAATTTGGTGAGTCGTGGTGTGTTTATATAAAGCATTCGAGATTTTATGATTTCTGATGGCGCTGAGATGTTCACTTATCCTGTTTCTCAGTGGTCTTGAAGTTTGGCCTACATAAAAAGAGGAACATGTACAAGTGGCCAGATAGATCACCCAATCCGTGCTGCAGTTACCAAAAATTCTTATCTGGTATACCCTAGAGGTTTTACCACTAGTAAATTCTTTGATCTTGAAAATGTGTCTGCATGCACTGCAATGACCACTAGGAAAACATCCTATCAAGGGATCACCAAATAGAGTTGTCTGAATGGGTGTGGGTGGCTTGTACCTTTTGTAATGTGTAAAGTGAGAATGAATGGTTCTACCCCTACGGTATGAAAAAGCACATCTGTCAGGTAATATCTCATTCAAATGTTCATGAGCCCGCAAGATATCCCAATGATTATTAATGATGTCCCTAAACAAGGGTGTATTGCTACCAAATGTGGTGACAAACTTGATAGGTTGAGATATTTTTGCTTTAGGTCCATCATGTGAATGTTTATATAGTAAAAGTGTTGATCGGGGCACATCTTTGACCTGATTAATAATTTGGGTAATACGATGTTTCTGATACCCTCTACTTATCAGCCTGTTGGACAGGTCTTGTTCACATTCTAAATGGGATTCTTGAGACGAACAAATCCATTTCATACGTAAGAATTGAGATTTAGAGATGTTGTTAATGATGTGGCGGGGATGATAACTGGATGCATGTAAAAGTGTGTTATATTGTGGAAATTTCCTATGTACACAGGTGGCCAGCGTATGGTCAGCCTGTCGAGAGACTATTACATCCAAAAAGACAATTTCTTGATGTTGTATGTTTAAAGTAAACTGAATGTCCCACGGGTTGTTGTTCAAATATTTTACAAACTCAATTACTAGCGTTAGATCACCCCGCCACACCATCCAACAATCATCTAGGTATCTTCTCCAAATATCTAGTTGTTCAATATAGATATTGTTGTGAGAATCATATATAAGTTGTTCTTCAAAAAACCCCATAAACAGGTCTGTATATATGGGAGCAAAGGATGCTCCCATGGCAGTGCCCCTGACTTGCCAATATGCTTGTCCCTGGAAATAGAAAATGTTCTTAGTTAGCACATATTGGGTCAATCTGATTAGAAAATTGTTAAATCCCAGAGTGTATAATTGGGATCTGTCTAACCAATATGTAATTGCTGATATACCTGCATCATGTGGGATGCTGGTATAAAGGGAAGTGACGTCCAATGTACATAGCCACCAATCTGATTCCAGTTGTGTATCCTGAACAATATTTAAAAATTCTGTGGTGTCTTGTAAACTGGATCTGACCATAGGTAGTAGTGGCTTTAAATAATATGTGGGGAATGCTGATAAAGGTTCTGTAAGAGAACCTCTACCAGAAACAATCGGACTACCGGGGGGGGTTGGTAGGATGTTTATGGATCTTAGGAAGCAAGTATAAATACTGAGCAATAGGTTCAGACACTTTAAGTTGTTTGCATGTCTGTTTATCAATAACCCCCTCCTGTGTGGCCAAATCCAAAAAGGAATCAATATGTGTTTTGAAATTAGGTGTTGGATCAAGGACCATCTGTATATAAAACCAGGCATCAGACAATTGTTTATAGGCTTCCGCTTGGTACATTGACCAATCCATGATTACAATACCTCCTCCCTTATCAGGTGGTGTAATGACTATGTCATGATTGGAACGAAGTTCCTGTAGCGCTTGTTGTTCCTCCAAGGTTAGATTGTGTTTGATAGGTTGATAGCCTAAAGCCAATACGAAAGATGTGTGCAAGTCTGAAGTAGACCAAAACCAAAAAACAGGAAGGTATGGCGAGAAATCGGAAACTTTACTGTTATTCGGGGACACGTAATGCTAAGAAGTTGAATGGTATAAATTGATGTAAGGTCTACTGTGATTTGTTCATCTCTGATGAAGACTTGGATTCTATGTCGAAAACGTATTATTTTGTGTTGCAGCGTTAAGGAATTAAAGTGCTTGTGCTTATCTAAGGAGTTTGGTTTTTGACCTTCATTTGGGCACTCGTGCAAGTCCTGTTTTTTGGTTTTGATAGCCTAAAGAAAAATGTAGATCTTTGATGACACATTCCTTGAATATGGCTACATGCTTGTCCATGGGAGGTTAAAAATCAGATTTACCAAATTGGAACCCAGTGGATCTTTGAGAACTGTCACAATCTGAAAAAAATATTTTGAGATTAATCAATCTACAAAAATCATTTAATTCATTGACCAATATGTGTTCAGAGACAAATGATGTCGGCACAAAATTTAAACCCTTGTTCAGCAATTTATTATGGACAGATGACAATTCAAATGAAGATATGTTATGCACATTATTTACTGACTCACAATTTTCTGTAGTAACAGTTGTAGACTGTGTGTGCCCTTTTCTGTGTTTTCTACCGCCTCTACGTGTCCTGGGTCTAAAGGGTCAGATAGTTTTCTTTTAGCCATTGGGGACTCCTGGTTGGAAGGGCAGTCATAATCTGTGGCCGAAGATGTATCATCTTCTGAAGTGCCACTTGTTGTTTGGCTATTTTTTCTTAGGATAGACCTAGGTCTTTTTCTCCTGTTGCTAGTTTTGTTATTAGAATCAAAAAATCTAACACTTTTCTGAGTGACAAATGGTTTCCACTTTTCGTAGTCAGCCATATCATGTTGAAATTTATATGTTTTCTTTTTGATTAGTTGCTCCTCCAGTGTTGCTAAATCTTTAGCCAAATTTGTTAAATGTTTATTATGAAAGTCATCCGACTCAAAAACTTGAGCCTCAAGACAGTTGTGAATCTCAACAATCTGTGATTCAATCATACGCTCATAATAAGAAATCAGGGTATTAACAAATAGCATAGAAGCTTGATGTTGGGTGTCTGCCCAGTCTTTGGAAAGTTGTGGATCGATCAAACCCACTAGGGGTTGAATATGAATCCTTAACCCCCGGGGTGTGATGTTTTTCAATTTGTATGCCTTGAATAGCTTCAAATGCCAGATGTTGGCTCTTAATGTTTTCATATTTCTGGTTATATTTTGAAACAATATGCCAAAACAATATTTGGCATCTCCCTTATTGGTATTACAATCACTAGGACCAGATAGATTAAGGCCAAAGGCCTCCAGATTGTCTTTATCTGCCGATAACCCTTGTAAAATGCCTTTTAAATCCATAGTGCCACTCATATCTGCAAGGTATTCCAACATAAAATTGAATAAGAAAAATGTATGTACCAGGTGGTATTAACATACACTATTTTTCAAAAAAATAGGTATAAGATAATTGTGCATTGAAAATAGTCACCAAAAATAGAAATCATGAAACATATGAATGCCAATGTCTAACCTGTTGTATCTCAAAAAAAGTAAAGTGTAACAAAAAAGGTCCACATATCTATCATTACTATTCAAAAATATATTTAGAAAGTAACATTTGAAGAGAGGACTTATAAAGAATATATCTTCACCAACCAGTGCAATGTGAGTAGTCGACCTTCGTCTCTACTATTCTGGTGTAAAAAGATTTTTCTATATATGTCAGTTTATGTAGAATTCAACACATCCCACCTGATTGATATATAGGTTAGAGACTTTTTGGCAGACCTTCGTCTCAACCAACCCTGATAGAAAGTCAAAGATGTTGGCTGACCTACGTCTCAGCCAGTGTATTCCACCACAAATATGTATATAAAATAAAGTGGTCAACTGTGACTAAGCCAAAGGCTCGTCCAATATTAATGTTCATCAAAAAATACCACTTACAAATGATGTCTATATATATTATATATAGGTAAAAATAATTGAATAGGACCAAAAGAGAGAGCAAAAAAGATAAAAAAAGATAAGTGGGCCCTGTTACACACAATATGGTCTAAATATAGACAATATTCGACATATATATTAAATCAAGTATAAATTATATGTCCAACAGGACAAAGGCATGCATATAGTGTTTGATCGAAACATACAAGAAAACCATATAAATATAAATATAAATATATGCACATATAACTTATCAAGATTATGTCGGAAACCTTGCATAAAGGTGCATCAACTGATTAGAAATATATGTATATATAGTTATAAATCAAATAAAGCCATGTCCATAACTGGCCCAAGCATACCCTTAGAGGAAGAGCAAGAAAGAGAAAAGCCCTAATTAAATATAATTAGCTGTTTTAAACTAGATCAAAATTCCTTATACTAAAAAACAGCCTAAATTATTCTGCAGTCGTATCTGTGGCTTGATGCGCATCTTGGATTATTTGTTTGAGCATCAATACATTTGGAAACCTTTGTGTTATTTTACAGTTTGGTTTAACTGGATACTCTTTCTTGGTGGATATTGGAACCTAGCCTGAAAGGCCACCGAAGTAGCTAAAGCTCTGATGGAGTGACCTTTTGGTTTAACTGGCAATTCTTTATTCTTCAGTTGATATATGAATGTGATGATAGAAGTCAGCCACCTGGATAAGGTTACTTTGGAGACCAGAAGACCTTGTTTACCTACTGCATAAGAAAGGAAAAGTTGATTTGATTTTCTAATGTCCTTGGTTCTGTGCAAATAAAAGCGTAGCTGCCTGTGCACATCTAACTGATGCAACTTATATTCCGCCCTGTTGGAGTGGTTAGGGAAAAACACAGGAAGGTCTATGGACTGATTCAAGTTACTCTCTGAAGAGACCTTAGGAAGGAAGGATGGATTAGTCCTAAGTGCAACCCTGTCATTGTGGAACACGAGGTATGGGGTCGGACAGAAAGAGCCTGTAGTTCCGAAACTCTTCTGGCTGAAGTAATAGCTACCAGGAAGAGAATTTTCCAAGATAAGAACTTCAGCGAACAAGAAGCTGCAGTTTCGAAAGGGGGCAAAATTAGCAAAGTTAAAATCAAATTTAAATCCCATGGTGGTGGAGGATCTCTCAATGGGGGCCTGAGCAGAGTGGTTCCTTTGAGAAAGGCTTTACACAGCTTATGGGACGTGATATTGTTTTCCGACAGGTCAATGTGAAAATTTGAAATTGCTGCTAACTGGACTCTAATTGTAGCTGAAGCAGAACCAGCATGGAAGAGTTATGCTAGAAATTCCAAAATGGAGTGCACTGGGGCTGAAAAGGGGTCCATGCTTTTTGCCTCTGCCCAGGAAGAAAAACTTTTCCACTTACTACCGTAAGTTTTTCTGGTCGTAGACTTGTGTGATGACAAAAGGATTTCTCTCACAGATGGGGAAATATCTGGGAGCCTGGCTAGGGTTAGAAGTGGAGTAACCACGCTGTGAGCTGGAGAGTGTGCAGGGATTGGTGCAGCCCGCCCGACTGATGAATCGGGAGGTCTGAAACTAGGTCCAGAGTCCAAGGCTGTTCGAGAAGACAGGAGTGCAGGAACGGAAACCATATTTGTCGAGGCCAGTAAGGAGCAATGAGGATCATTTTGCAACCCGAAACGGCAGCCTTCTGAATCAATTTCGGTATAAGGGGGAAAGGAGGAAATGCATAAAGAAGTCCCTGGGTCCAAACATGGACTAGAGCGTCTCTGGGGGTATGCCTGGGGAGTGGAAGGATGGAGAAGAAATTGCTGCACTTGTTGTTGAGGGGAGTTGCAATAAGGTCGCAGCAAGGTTGGCCCCATCTACGGAAGATTTGGTCCGCCACCACCTGGTTCAGCAACCACTCGTGAGGCATGAGAATAGCTCTGCTCAGTCTGTCTGCTATAACACTGGACTTCCCAGGGATGTGCGTTGCAATCAGAAACCGTTGGGAAGAGATCGCCCACTGCCAGAGTCTGAGTGCTTCTCGACATAGGGGGTAGGACCTGGTTCTGCCCTTCTTGTTGATGTACCACACTACGGACATATTGTCCGTTTGAACTGCAATGGTCCTGGTAGGAAGAGAGTCCTGAAGAGCCTGCAACGCTAAGAGCACGGCCCTCATCTCCAAGACATTTATGTGCAGATGATACTCATGAGGTTGCCAGGTGCCTTGGACTGTTCTGCCCTGATAATGCCTCCCCACCCGATCAGGGAGGTGTCCGTGGTCACTGTAGCCACTGGAGGGGGAAGAACAAATGGACTGCCATAGAGCATTGATGTGGAGACCATCCACCACGCAAGGTGTTTCTTGCATGCCTGAGTGATCATAATCGTGTAAGACATGGGAAGTTGCTGGAAGGACCATTGGGTGAAAAGAAGCCACTGGAGAATCTTCATGTGAAAACGAGCTAGGGGAACAAGTACGATAGCTGCTGCCATGAGACCTAGCATATGAAGGACAAACCTGGCTTGAATCCTTTTGCATGCTAATAAAACCTTGACATGCTGGCGAATCACTGAAACCCTGTCTGGTGGGAGGCTCGCTAACATGTCTTTGGTATTTAAATTTGCGTCTATAAAGGTGATAGATTGACAGGGCAACAATGCAGACTTTTTGAAATTTATTGTGATACCTAGCCTTGAGCAAGTGTCAATGGTGCAGTCTCTGGCTCGCAGAAGGTGATGTCTGGTGGTAGCAGTGAGGAGCCAGTCATCAAGATATGGAAACACCTGGAATCCTTGCTGTCTCAGATGAGCGGTAACTACTGCCATACATTTGGTAAACACCTTGGGGGCTGTGGTGAGACCAAAGGGCAGAGCTCTGAACTGATAATGGCTGGATCCCAGCCGGAAGCGGAGGAATCTTCGGAAGCGTCTGTCCATTTTTATGTGGTAGTACGCATCCTGAAGATATATGGAGCACATCCAATTGTCCTGACCCAGAAAGGGTAAAATGGACTGAAGCATGACCATCCGGAATTTTGTTCTTTGTACAGACTTCTTTAGTCTGCTGAGATCCAAAATGGGTCTCCAGTCCCCTGTCTTTTTTGGTACCAAAAAGAACCTTGAGTAAATTCCGGATCCTTGTTGGTCTGCTGGGACTTGCTGGATGGCCCTTTTTCTTAGCAGTTTTGAGACTTCTTGCACTGCTTGGTCCCTTATATTGGGTGGAACATCTGGAAGGGACTTGTATGGCTTTAAGGGGGTGCGAACGAAGGGGATTCTGTAGCCTCTGGATATGACGGACTGTACCCATTTGTCTTGTGTTATGTCTCGCCAGGCTCCTGGGTACAGAGATAGTCTTCCCCCGACTGCCTCCAGAGTTGAGCAGCCGGGCAACCCTTCAGGGATGCTGGAAGGGCTTGTCAGAGAAGGATTCTCTGCTGCCCTGGTTTTGCGGACCAGCTCTGCCACAAGGGCGGCGTCTGTTATTGTTCCTTCCTCTGCTCCTGGAGGGAAACTCACCACGTGTCTGACAAAGCTCCTTGGGATTTCCGGAACCACATCTTCCCACTCTTCTGACCCTTAAGATATGGTCTGGAGGGAGTGGAAAAATGGACTCCTACAGCAGACAGAGTCTTGCCTTCCTGCTCAGACCTAGTAAGGGTATTTTTCACCTGTGATCCAAAGAGAGAGGGAACCATCAAAGGGGGTGTTGGTGAAAGACGCTCTGAAAGGTTCCACAAAGTTACATAGCTGCATCCATGCGTGCCTCCTTGGGCCACGCCTGTGCCTGAGGCTCTACTCGCACCATCGGCTGCATACGAAATGAGCCGCATGGAGGAGTTTACCACAGAATTAAGAGTCGCCAGCTGGGAGGCTGCCTTAGCCTGGGCCCCCACAGCTGATGGATCTTGGAGAGTATCTCCAAGCTCTTTCAGGAGATCCCTCTGAAGATGGGGAAAGTGGCACAGGTAATTCAGGGACCACATGGAAAAGGTTGCTGAAGAGAACATCCGCTTCCCATATCTGTCCATCGTCCTGAACTCCTTATTAGGGGGATGGCCAGATAAAGAAGTTTCAGCCAACTCCTTCTTTGTAGCCGCTGCTACCACCATGGCATCAACGGGGACACCCTTGGTCAAGAACTGTTTGTCCTGCGGGGCAGTAATGAATTTTGCAGGTCTTCTAGGAGTCGGTTCCACTGTGTCTGGAACCGTCCACGCCTTTTGAGCCACCACAGACATCAGCTGGTCGAAAGGCGGAGACACCCAGGAGGTGGAAGGTCAGGATCCAAATGCATCCAGGAATACAGACTCATCCTCAGAAGGGCTTAGGGTAGTCCAGTTTCCCCTCTGCCTAAGCATCTCAAGGATGTCTGAGAAGGAAACATCTTCAGAGGGGGATCTTGGGGACCTTTCCTACTGCTCTAAGTCAGTATCCGATGTAATAGACTCGGGGGAGTCAACATGCTTCTTCTTGCATTTTCTCTTGCGAGGTGGCTCCTCTGAAAGATCAGGGGAGGCCTTGGAAGAGGAGGATACACCCAAGGGGGTGTCCTGGAGCTTAGGGTCTGGAAGAGGGGTAGAGGCTGACGCAGGCACCCTAGGGGGAGGAGCCGATGGGGTCGATCATGGGACTGACTCAGGGGCCAGCACACTCATCACCTCAAAGGCGTCCCTGCCCAGACGCAGAGAAGGCTCAGGCTCCGACGAAATCAGAAGCCCTCCCCGCACCGAGGGAGACGGCTCCGAGGCAGATGTGGGAGCCAAGCTCACCTGCGCTGAAGCACTGAGAGGGAGAGCGGGGTCGGACAAGGGTCCGACGCCACTCGCCCCCTCAGAGCCGACGAGGGAGTCTCGGCACCCAGATCCCTCCAGGGAAGGTACCATGGAAGGGATCGGAGCCGACGAAGGAACTGAAAGGGAGGGTATTGGCACCGATGGTTCCACAACTCGAACCCCAACGAACTCCAGCTCTGAGCTCAAAGGAAGAGTCGGAGGAGGAATAACAATAGCTGTGGACGGAGCCGACTTCTGATGAGGAGGGTTGGACAAGGGCCTATGACTTCAAGAGCTTACTGACCACTCTTTCCAAATCATAGTCCGAAAGTCTAGAGGACTGAGAAGAGTGGGATGATCAGTGACTACGCTCCGATTGGAGAAGGGGCGACTTTGGTGCCGAACGTATCAACTCCAAAGAAGGAGACCTGGATCTCTTTCGACTCTCAGCTGGCTCCGAAGACTGTGTCGGAGCCGACTGGGAGGGAGGGACATCGGTTCCAGCCAGAGCTGAAATGGATTGTGTGGCTTCACCCAACAACGGCTCCGAACTGGGAGCCGACGGATTAGGTGGCCTGGAAGATTTCACCGGCTGAGACTTCGACTGTGAATCTTGGGGTTTAAGCAGACCCCTCAGAATCAATTTATTTTTGCGCTCCTGCAGGACTCTTGGACTGAAGGCATGACAGATGGAGCAAGAGACCTGCAGGTGCACAGCACCCAGACAATAAACACAAGAAGTGTGACCATCTGTCAGAGACATCTTCTAACAGCATGAGTCACACTTCTTGAATCTGGACGGTTTTGGATCCTTGGACATTCTTGGAAGAAAACCAAGAACAAGTTTTCACACAAAAAATTAAGGTAACCAATAAAAAATATTAATACCCTACAGTTACCACAACCCACTACAAGTACTACTACCACAAAGAAAAACAAACTTATCACTAACACTACAGGTTATAGAGAAAAAGTTTTTTTTTTTTTTTTTTTTTTTAAAGGAGGTTAACCTCTAACTCAAACGGAAAGAACCTTTCTGTGGAAAAGGGAGAGAACGGGGGAGGGGAAACTCTCTAATTTAAACGAGTTTCTTAGGAAGGGGCTAACTACAATGAATAAAGTCTAACGACTAATTTTACACTACAATACAGTAATTTTTACAGGAAAATAACAGTAAATAACAGTAATAATAAAGAAGCTTATATGACCTGAGCCAGTAGAACAACCTCACAGCAGAAGCGGCAAACGAGATCTGGGTATCTAGCGCCAGGCATCATGGGATATAGGGGGGCCTCCAGCCAGTAAGCAGCTCTCGAGCTTTTGAAGATGGCCGAGTCGGAGCCGATCCTCGGCTCCGAACCCAACCAGCAAGAAAGAAGGCGAGATAGACACCTTAACATTTATTGTTATCCCCAGTGACTGGCAAATTTGGAGCAAACAGTCCTTGGAGTGTAGGAGAAGATGCTTGGAGGGGGCGATGAGGAGCCATTTGCCCAGATATGGAAACACTTGGAATCCTTTGAGTCTCAGATGAACAGCCATCACTACCATACATTTGGTAAACACCCTAGGGGCTGTGGTGAGTCCAAAGGGCAGGGCTGTGAACTGGTAGTGACCGACTCCCATTCAAAAGTGTAAGTGTCTTTGGAAGAACCTGTCTATTTGATGTGACAGTATGCATCCTGAAGATCTATTGAGTACATCCAATCATCCTTGTGAAGAAATGGCAGGATGGGCTGTACCGTGATCATCTGGAACTTTGACTTCTTCACGTACTGATTCAGTTTGCTTAGATCCAAGATTGGTCTGATGTCCCCTGTCTTCTTGGACACTAAAAGGAAGCATGAGTAAGTTCCAAATCCCGTTTGGTCTGGTGGGACCTTTTGGATTACTCTTTTTTTCTAGCAGCTTTTGAATTTTTTTTTTTTGCTGTGTCTTTCCTCTGACTGGGTGGAATGTCAGGAAGTTTCTTCCTTTTGTAAAAAGGAAGTTGGAAAATGGAATGAAATAGTCTCTGGATATTATATTTAGCACCCAGGTATCTTCAGTTATGTTTGCACAGGCTTCTGGGTACAGGCACAATCATCCCTCGACTACCTCCAGAGATGGACAGTCACGCAGTGCTTCAAGAGTGCTGGAAAGGTCTGTCCAAAAAGGAATCACAAAAATTCTGGTTCTGCGGGCTTCCTCTGCTTCTAGGGTAATATCTCCCATTAGAATTCCCTCCTCTGCCTTTGGAAGAATTGTCCCCACCAGATCTTGGAAAGTTCCCTGAGATTTTTGGAACTATACTTTCTTACCACCTCTCTAATTCTGGGAAAAGGTCTTTTGAGGGGTAGAAAACTTGATTTCCACAGCAAACAGTCTTTCCTTCTTGTTTACTGTGGGTTGTTGTTGTTGTCTTTTGGCTTTTCCCAGTTAGGGGTCGCCACAGCGGAACTCCGGTCCGCTAATGATTGGCAATAGATTTTCACGAACGCCGAGGTGCCAGCTCGACGTTCAACCTTCAACGAAGGAACGCCCATTTACGCATGTCTTTCGAATGCCCACTCAACCGCGGGGAGGACATGCAGACTCCACACAGAAGGCACTCCCCGCACTCCAGCCGAGAATAGAACGGGAGAACCTCTTGCTGTGAGGCAACAACGCTAACGCATCTTTTTTACTGATGGCCCAAATAAGGATGTGCCATCAAATGGTGCACTGATGATGAATGTCTTAAAAGGCTCCACAAAGTCACATAGCTGTGTCCAGGCATGTCTCCTTTTGGCAATAGCTAAACCAGCTGCTCATGAAGTGTCTTCAGCTGTGTGAGAAATCAACCTCATTGAAATTTTTGATATAGACAAGAGAGTGGCCAGCTGCAAGGATGTTCTTTTGAAATCCTCCACAGACATGGACTCTGAGAGAATATTTGATAGCTCTTTGGTCAGATCTCTCTGAAGTCTCATGAACTGTGCCAGGTAATTAATAAACCTCAGGGCAAAGAGTGCTGAGGCAAAGACTCGCTTTCCAAATTTGTCCAACTCTCTAGACTCCCTGTTTGGTGGATGGACAGAAACACTCTGTTCTGCTAGCTCTTTCCTGGTAGCTGCTGCCACCACCATAGCATCAATCATGACCCCTTTGTTCCAGTGGGGTCTGTTTTTTGGAGTGGCTAAGAATTTGTTGGGTATCTGGTTCCTATCAACCCCAGTGGGAAACTAAATGGAGAAGTTCATCCACTGGGGGGGGGGGGGTTGCCCAAGACATAGATGGGCCAGAAACTAAAGCTTCCAAAAATACAGATTCGTCCGGAGAGGCATTTTCTGAAGGCCAAACATCTTTTTGTCTGAGGATCTCTAATATGTCTCCAAAGGAGATGTCATCTGGTGGCAATCTAGGGGACCCTTTTCCAAAATTGGTATACTCTGTGACAGACTCCATCGGGAAGTCTATTTGCCTCCTCTTGCACATTCTGTTTCAATGCTCCTTCTCCATGGGATGTTCAAAGGAGATATCAGAAGACAGGGGAAGCTCCTCTACCAGAACTGACTGGACACTTGTTGGAACTAGTTGTCCCTGTGGAGTAGGTCTGATTGACTCAGAGCTCAGAGCAGATGAGGGAAAAAGGGTAGGATCTGAAAAATAAGAAGGCGGTTCTCTGGAGAGAGAAAAAGCCCTTTCCACAATCTCTAAGCCAGATGGAATCAGAGAAGCCTCAATCAGCTTACTCAGAGTTGAAGTTCCCAGTGAAGGTAGATCTCAACCACCCTCTGATCCATGCCTTGAAGCTGGAACTGGACCTGAACTATCCACGGCCAAGGCTCATAGGAGCAAGGATGAATCTGACAACATGAGATTTGATCCCAGCCCCACAGATCTGATGCTGACACTTTGGCTTCAGGACCTGTTCAGATCCGATGGTACTGGAGTAGAAGCAGTCAGGGATATCATCAGAGTCAAAGAAGAAATCTTCTCCAGAACAAACTCTGGACCTCTCAGGGATTTCAGATCCTGGGACTCAGAAACAACTCGATGGATCAGAGAAGGAGAAAGAATAGTGTGTGATGATGTAGGGAGGCTCATGGATCTTATAGAGGATGGAATCATTATGACCCCATCTGGATCTGAGCTCTGAGAAATTTTGGCATCATCCTATCCACATCCACTTCTGATCAACTTCTGGAGGACCTGGAGGCTGTAGTGGACTGAGGTCTTGAATGCCTCTTAGGGGTTTATAATAATGTAGATCGCAGAATTAGAGAGACAGATTTAATGATATACTCTAGTATATGACTACTTTGTGAGGTGCCAGGCTTTGGATCCACGGACCTAGGAACCGAAGGCACCATTTGACTTGCCAATATAATTATCGGATACGAAGATTTTGGATCAGAGGGTTTTGTATCCAAAGGTTGGGTTTAACCCAAAATCTTTCAGCTTTTGACTGCTGGTTCCAACAAAGTTCTGGGGAACTTCGGCGGGGAGCATTTTCTGTGCTCTGATGCAGTAGACTTGACATTTTTCAAGGGGGGTGAGCCCCAGAAGATAAGGAAGTAGCATGAAGAATTCCTTTTAATATTAATATTAATTTATTGCATCATTCAGACAAGGCCCTTGGATTGAAAGTTGAACAAATTGAACAGTTTGTATCCAGGTGACCGGCTCTGAGGAAATATATGCACTCCTTGTGGGCATCCACATTCAGAATTTTATGCCCATGAGAAGTGCATTTTTTGAAACCTGCTGGTTTATCCGACATACTAGAAAAATCAATACAGATTACCAATACAAATAAGAAATACCTCAAAATGTCAGTGCAAGGAAAATACATTTTTTTAGAGAAAAAAGAAATAGAAACAAAGAATAATTAACAACAATAGTAATTTGAAAGGATAACCCTAATTAAAATGTAAAGTGAATAACAGCTATGGTAAGAGAGAGAGGTACTATATAAAATTAGTAGGAGTCCTAACTCCAGTGAAAAAACTAAGAAGCAGGCTAGATAGAGACAGTATAAGATATAAAAACAACTTTTTAAAGGACAATAAAAGGATTAACTCACAAAAATTCACTACATACAGCTCGAAAGAGGAACCTGTGTATGGACACAGTGGTAGCAAATGAGATCTGAGGTAATGGGGATGGACTAAGGCATTATGGGTAGCGGAAAGAGTTCAAGAGTTGGATCCGTAGGCTGGAGTATGTGGCCGTGTCAGTTCCGAGGATCAGATCTGAAACAATGGGTTGAGAAAGAATGAAAAGGATGACATCAGATAGTGCCAGTATTCTTAAAGAGACCAGTACATTTTTTTTCAAAAAGGAAAATGTGTGAAAGGGTGCCCCAACAGGGACTTATCTGCCTAGCAATGGAAGACAGAAGCAACAGTTGATCCTCAAAAACCCAGGAGGAGCATTCTTATAAGTGACAGCAAAGTACTGAAGTATTTTGGTGCTCAGACTCTATGTCCACAACAGGGTGAGACACAAAAGCCAAAAGCTGGCAGTATAGAAATAAAACTAGAATCAGAAACACTGATTAATCTTGATCCCTTAGTAACTATTCAAGCTCGTTATCTATCTGATCACTCTAAGATTACATTAAATTTTACTAAAGACCTTAGAAACAGTCTACCACATAGGGGCTATAATTGGTCTCTAAATCCAAACTTGTTAAATAAAGAAGAAATAATCCAAGAAATTCAAGACATTCTCAATTCCTTACTAGTTAAATTAACTAAACAGCAACATACACCTGATATTGAATGGGCGGTAACTAAAGCTCAGGTAAGACGGATTTTTCTTCAAAAAGCCTCGTACTATAAAAAAATCCAACTCAGAGATATACAAATGTTAGAGACTAAAATTAAAACACTAGATCAGGATTTAATCCAGAATCATAACAGACAAACAGAAACGGAATTATTAAAATGTCAGAAAGACCTTTTCTTGATTCAAAATAACAGGTTGACATTTCATGAAAATAACATGCTTGCAAGATATGCTAACCATATTCAAACGCCATCAAGGGCATTAGCAAGGATTATTAACCAATCTGAATCATCCTCTCAAATTCCAGAAATACTTTTCAAGAACAAACTATACACAAAATCTGAGGATATTATAAATATCTTTGAATTGATATACTCCCAAATTTATGGTGAGCAAGATGAATCACTTACAAATATGATTAATAATGACTTTCTACAAAAAATTAATTTCCTGAAAATAGATGATAACTCCCAGAAAGATTTAATTAAACCAATTTCCACTGAAGAAATAATAAATACAATTAAAAAGTTGAAATCCAATAAAGTGCCGGGCCCAGATGGTCTTACCGCAGAGTTTTATAAAACTTTTTGTAATACTTTTGGTAAAATACTGTCATATACGTTTAATTATATAATCAATAATAAAATTAATGACCCTCACTTTAATGCTTCCAAAACAATTCTTATACCTAAAGAAAATTCGGATTCTAAAAACCCAAATAATTATAGGCCCATTTCACTTTTAAATATAGATATGAAAATCCTGACTTCTATACTAGCTAATAGATTGAAGAAGATAACGAATTTAATAATATCTAACGAACAAGCCATTTTTTTAACTGCTAGACAAACCAGTGACAATACTTTAACACTTCATACATTAATCTCGTATGCCAATCAAAGGAATTTAAATATGTATGCACTTATTATTGCTGCACAAAAGGCCTTTGATAGAGTTAGCATAAAGTTTCTATTTGATATTTTACCATATTTTAACATACCTCACGAGTTTATCCTAATATTACAAATATTATATAATAATCCTTATACATCTTTATATATCAATAAAAACTTTTCTAAAAGGTTTCAAATTAAAAATGGAACCTGTCAAGGCTGTCCTTTATCCCCCCTATTATTTAATTTATATCTAGAACCTTTATTTTTACACATTAAACAAAATATATACCATAATGCCCCAATACTTTATGGTACCAAGATTTCTATGGCTGCTTTTGTGGATGATCTTAATATATACTGTACAACACCAGTTTCAGATACCCAAAAACTATTAAAAGCAGTTGAGGACTATGCAGTAATATCCAACTATAAAATAAACCGTAAAAAAAACAATTTATTACCTTTAAAAACTCCAAAACCCTTTTCACTTTTACCATTGATAGGGCAAGTAAAATCTGAAGAAAAGATTAAATATTTAGGTATTACATTTTCCACAGATAATAAAGACTTTTATATCAATAACATTAAGCTAAATTGGGATCACATTCTATCTGACTTAAGGAGATGGAATAATTTGAAATTACCACCACTAGCGAAGGTCTCAATTATTAAAATGAACGTATTACCCAGATTATTATATATCTTCAGATCTACTCAAGTTCTAATCCCCAAGAAGTTCTTTAAACAAATTCACACGGAATCTGCTAAATTTATATGGGAACCAAGGAAAACCAGAATATCATACGACAAATTGATGACCCCGAAAAATAGAGGGGGTTTAGACTTACCCAACTTTGAAACATACTATTTAATAATAAATTCTAATAGAATTTTAAGAATTGCTAATTACGATACATGTGGAAATAAATGGTCACCAAATTGGTTAAAACTGTATTACAAACATGTTGTAAGTCTGAATATTAATCCTAAATCATTACCTTTCCTAGGAAAGACACGTTTAAATCATATGCTATAATGGAACACATTAAAATAAATATAACATTATTACAAAATCTCTTTAGATCGTTAAATATTATCCAACATATGATGACCTTGCAAGCTTTTCATAGGAATCCTAACCTGAGAATTAATAATCAACTAATAGATCTAAAAAATTTTCCACTTATAATCAATTTAACTCTTTTTGATATGTACCCACATCTCAAATATTCGACTCATGAATTAAGACAGGAAATGAATCTTCCCAAATCATACTTAGTCATATTGAGACAGATTAAAGAAATAGCCATAAGCTACTTTAAAGATTTTAGCATTAACGATGAGGATTTAGCGAAATGTACAAATCTATGGCAAGCCCTCCTACAAGATACCAAATTTATAACATCTACATGTAAACTGATAAAAGACTTTAAATATCAAAATCAAGTCCTTTTGTCAAATTATTGGAAAGAAAAAATACCATTGATTGAAGAAAGTAAAATAATAAAAGCAATTCATTTAACAGTAAAATCAATTTATCTTCAAAAGTTAACATTTACCCAACTCATGATACTTAATAATGCTTACTATACACGACTTAGCTTGCATAAATTAAACTCTAAAAATTCTCCTAAATGCCCATACTGTAAAGATCAAACTGCTGACCTCCTTCACATGTTCTGGAGCTGTAAATGTATATATAAACTTTGGAATTCTTTAAAACTTCAACTCCAAAAGATGGGTTATCAAAAGTCAACGCTTTCTTGGGAATTTATGATATTACATATCCCTCCAAACTATTTATCTAGATCCCAAATGACCATACTTATAAATATATTTTTGTTAATGAAACTCTACATAGCTACAAATTGGTTGAATCCATCTCAAACTTCATGGGACAACTTGAAGATGCTAGCGATAAAACATATATTAGCCCACAAATTATTAATCAATGACCATAGCAAAAATATAAATAATCCAAAGATATGGGAACAAATGTTTAATATTTTACTGGCTTAATGTTCCGAGCCCAGCTAAACCCCTGGACATATATACTATAAAATCAAAATGTTATCAGAAATTATACTATTACAAGATATTAGACCTACTGATAAGATTCTTCATATGTTCTTCTCTATTCCTTTGTGTTAAATGATGGAAGCATTCATGTAAATAGTGTACATATGTTGTAGAATTGTGGTTAGAAGCATTGTTTGGAAATTACCTGTTTTTCTTTTCTTTTTCTGTTCAAATCTTTGTATCAATAAGTTGAAAAATAATAAAGAATTATTATTGAAAAAAAAAGAAATAAAACTAGAAAATGGTCAGGGGTAGAAAAAAACACAACTGGTCAGTGGGAAAACAGCTTTTGTCAAGGAGCGTCAGAAGCAGTTTCTACATCTTTTAAATGCAACATGACAAAAGTGGAAGTGTGAAAACTAATCACATAAAGTAATATAAGACCTGCAGTTAGCAGAGCTAGGGGTAGAACTGAGAACGGGGGAATGGAGATATCTAAAGTATTTGCAGAAAGTGTCAGAATCACAAAATTAGGGTTCAGCCCTATTGAAAAAAGTCATATAATTACTACCAAAGGATATTACAGAAAAAGGGCAACTAAGTGATAGAAAAAACCCTGTTAAATTTGGAAGGGTTGAATTTAAAATGTGCAAATCAGCAAAAAGAAGTGTCAGTCTTGTGCAACCAGATGTAAGCAAGTAGCTTCTATAATCATGAACTACTAACTGGATTGATGACACAAACATATAGCTAGGAATGTAATACATGTCATCTATATGAGGTATTTAAAACAACTGTTGCAAAGACAAACTAAACTTTTTTGTTTTCCTTATATCCAGTAGGGGGATGGACAGCCAATAATGAAGTCTGAACCCCAGTGAAGAGTACTGGAAGGAGTCAGTAAGCAGTTAAGTTGTCAGTGAAATGCACACACGTATAAAACATACTAAAAAGATAAAAGAAATGCTTAAGCATCCAGTAAAACTTTTCAGTAGCCAAGAAATAATCATTTCAAAGGAAGAGTTACTAAGTAAATCAGCACAAATTGTACAATACCATTATCAAACACTGATCTATAATCTCATTTCACAAACAGGCAAATTATGTCAATTTAGCACACGCAAGACAGTTATATAAGCTATTTTTCATTTACAGAGGTAATGGAATTAACAGTGCTAGAGAGATGACCCACATGAAGACCTGCTTATTTTTAAACACCTTTATTAAAATATCACTTAAGACATTGCCAAACATATATTAACAGAAAAGAAAACAAACCGCATTAACATTTTTCTACTTACATCCATTACACATCACATATCTTTCCTTTCTTTGTAACTATCATCAGTCCAACACAACATAAATTGCTGTATTCCTACCTTCATTTATGCCCACTCCTCCTCCTCCTGAGCATTATTCTGCATGTTTTGTTACCACAATTCACATTTATTTAGATGTAATTTACTCCTTCCTTTTCTTCTAAAGATCCTTCTTCCAATTATTTTATATCTTTCATAATATCCAATACTTCAAATACAATTTGTTTGCACTTTGATTTTTCACTTTCTAATAATTGTTTTTGGCAACCAACAGATCTAAACTTCATAAGGCCTTACTATGTCTAGGCAATTCAAATCCTGTGTCCAAATTCAAAAGAATCATTTCCTTTGTTACAGCCATTTGCCCACACAAAATTTCTAACAGATTACTTTGCAGGGGACTTTTTAAAATCTGCCAATTCAGTAATCTCCCAAAACATATGCCCCGTTATCTCTTTCTTCCCCATCACAACTCCAACATTTGCTGACTTCCTCAGGAAATATTATTTGAAGTCTGCTTGTTGTATAAAAACACCCATGCAAACACCTCCAATCAAAGAACATACACCTTCTGGACTTTGTTGCATTCTTGGCAGTCTTGGCAGCCTTACTTATGGCCTTCCACTGTTATATTGTGATTTTTCCCAGTTTTTCTTCTCAATCTTTTGTAACCTCCTCTAATTGATTTTTATAGTTATCACACAATATTTTCTATGCCTTATTAATTATTCATTTATTTAACAGCAGCTTCTTTTCCAGATACCAGAGCAGGTCTTTCACTTAAAATTATCTTATCCTTTTATCTCTTTGCCTGTACTCTGATATCAGTTCCTGGTAGGGAAGGTAGTCTCTAGTCGGAAATCAAAACGTCCTATTGGCATCATCCCACTCTATTACTTTTCCCTTTCTAATTATTTGCTACTAATGCCTTGGTTCCTTTGCTAGTTTTCTCCAGTAAATACCACCCCCATCTTGCCTATTTTCTGTACCCTACTTGCAGTTATTTCTATTGACAAAATCAAATCTATTTTCCCTGTTCTCTTGTTGGCTTAGTTCTTAGAATACTTTCTGCTGCTTTATGAATATAATATTCTGTGTTATTATTCTCCTTAAGCATCTGCATCCAAAAATCCCACTCTCTCTTTATTTCTTGAACCACCCCTATCCTTCACCATCATCCCTTTCCATTTTGAATTTAACATTATACTTGTATTATGTATATGAACTTTAATGGTGTAGTTTTAAAATATCCATTCAAATCAGCTGATCCTAAACCACCTTACTCTATTGAATCAAATTATCCTACTTAACTCTTGCTCTCTTCCCCTCCCAGATAAATTCCTTCAACTCTTAATTAATTAATTAATTTATTTATTTATTTCAGTTTGGTTACCGGGGAAGTCCACTGGGCCCAAGTGTGCCCATTTTCAATGGAGGCCCGGGGAGAAAAGCTCCATAAAACATAAAACAGTAAGGTTACAAAAGTATGGAAGTTACAGAATAAAGTACAGTTTACAAATATTTACATTCAGTATCAGGCTTGATCAACAAAGATAATTTTGATATATCTGATGGTTGTACTGTAGAGATTCATTTGAAATATACCTTCATTAAAACTGAAGTGTAGAAACATTATACATACAATCATTTAAAGTAAGGAAGGAAACACTTCACATGCACTCATTTGAAGTAAGATGCTATTTACAATATTTACAAAGTTGAAATTGTGTATTGAGTAGCAAATGCAGAGAGCTTGAGTCAACTCAAGGAAATGGTTATTGGAGTATTAGAGAGATTAGGAACCTAGGAGAAATACCTCCTCAGGGCATTTGTTAAATAGAGTTAGGTAGGGTGAAAGCAGGTGCATTTCCATTTGGAGGACAGGTGAGTGAAAAGCTGGGTTTTGAAGTTTTCTGAGTTAGATATTGTTGTAAGTGTGGAAGGGAGAGAATTCCATTTCTTGCCTAGTGATAAAGAGAGGAGAAGTTGGCCAGCAGGTTGTTTAGGTTTGTGGATAGTAATTAGGTTTTGATGTTCAGATCTGATAGGTCTATTAGGGGTGTAGGGGGGAAGGATGTTTGTTAGAGCTGGACATTTATTTGGGTGAAATACAAGTCTCTGTGCTGTGGTAAGTTGGATGTAGTCTAGGTAATTAGAGAGTTCTAGCCAGTTCAGAGAATGAAGGGTAAGGCAATGATGGGTGGAATTTTTAGATCTGCTGGCAAATTTAGAGATCTTATTATAGCAGTTTTCTAATTTAGAGGTGATGGTAGAGGTCAGGTTAGTTAGAAGAGGGGCTCCATATAACAGGGATGGGAGAAGGTAAGTAGTAGCCAAAGTATGTCTAGTAGAGTTGGAGAGAAAGAGATTGTTCCTATAAAGCATACCTAACTTTTGGTGGGTTTTCATTATATTTTGTTGAATATGGATATCAAACTTGAGGTGTTCGGCAATAGTAATGCCAAGAAATTTTGGGAGAGTTGGTTTGGCTAAGAACTTTGAATGAATTTTTGTCATAAGAGAAAGTCTTAGAGGGAGGGAATAGTAGAATTTTAGATTTATTTGCATTTAGTGAGAGGTGGTTTTGTCGCATCCAATTTTCAGTAGTTGAAAAAGCAGTTTGGGTTTTAGTCAGTAGTTCAGGGAGGTTTGAGGCACAGCAGACTAACGCAGAGTCGTCTGAATATTGAAAACTATGGCATCATGAATAGCACAGTGAAAGTTATTGATAAAGATGTTAAAAAGCATAGGTCCGAGGATGGACCCTTGAGGGACACCAGTTGGGGTAGGTAGAAAGGAGGAGGTGGTGTTCTTCCATTTGACTGCCTGAGATCTGTCAGACAGGTAGCTAGAGAACCAGGATAAAGTATTTGGTGAGAGTTATTGTCCACAACATCTCTGGTTGTTAAAAATATGCCTGACCTGTATATAAAACTAAAGGGACTAAAAATATTTTTTACTGCTTGCATGTTGCTATCCATAAACACCAGCCTCCAGTTTCTCAGTCTTTGTCTTATCTTTTGTTTAGTCTCTTCTCAAACTTCCTTAGCTGCCATAACAGAAGACTTTTTAATTCATATTCCTAAATACTTCTACTTGTCCAGTTTCCATAAATATAAGTACTGCTGAACCAACTTTGCTTTATCTTCATTCATTTTATATCCCCAAATTACTTGAAACTGTCTCAGAATGTTCCACATTATTGAAATGTCCTTTTCTAGATTTAAAAGGTACAAAATAATATCTGCAAATAAAGGCAACTTTTCTTAACTACGATACTAATTATATCCTTGCATTTATGAGTCCCTTATTTACATTGCCAATGCCTCTAAATATAAAGCAAATAATAAAGGAGAAAGAGGACACCCCTGCCTAGTTCCTTTGTTCAAATGCTAGTTCCTTTGTTCAAACACAACTTATCAGAGAGGAACATTCCCAATTTAATTTGTATGTCCGATCTTTCGTATATCCTACTAATTAATGTTATTATTTTAACACGTAATACAAATGCTTCCATTGCTAAACTCATAGTACAGCATCCCAGCTTACTCTATTGATTGCTTTCTCTGCATCAATACCCACTAAATGCAGTATTTTCTTACATTCTGCTTCCCTCTGGATCATCACTGTTCTATTAATTTTGTCAAATATTTGTCTCCCCTCCACAAAACCACATTACTCCATGCCTACCAGTTGTGGTAACACTGTTGCCATTCTCTTAACTATTATAGACAAACACACTTTGTAATCATGGTTTAAAATCAAAATGGGTCTATATGAAGCTGAGTCTGATAGGTCTTTACCATCTTCAAGTAATGCAGCCACCACAGATTTCTTCTAAGACGTTGGTGCTTTCTCGCCTTTTAAAATATTGTTAAATAAAAAAATCTTCAGATTTTTACACTTTCACTTCCATCCTAACTTCCAAACTTTCACAGGAATACCATCTATCCCTGGAGCCTTTTGTGAAGATTGATTAAACATCACTGTTTTTATCTCATCTCCTATCTCAATTGTTAGTTGTTTAGCCTCATCTGCCTCTAACACTGGCACAATTAAGTCTTCCAATATTTCCATTTATGTTTTTTCTTAATTTCTACATTTCTCTGGTTTATACAAATTTTATATAAAATTGTTGAAATATCTCTAATACCTCTACAGGATCTCTGGTTATTCTTCTTTGTATAGACTCCCTAAGTCTGACAATAACCATTTTTATCTTTTCTTGCCTAAGTCATTGTCTCAAAGGTTTTGTGCTCTGAAGTTATTATCAAAGAACAGTTGCTTAACAGCAGTGTTTCTAAACTCATGCATATTATACAGATACTCCCTTATTTTCTCTTTAGCACTCTTTGCACTTCCTCATGTTCTGTGAGATTCTGCAGTACTTTAACCTTTGTCAGTCCTTCTAAATAATTTTTTGTACTTCTTAACCTTCTCCCTTTTTCTTTTATTTGTACCCTAATTTTAAACTCTACTTTCATTTTATCCCACTCCCTAGCCATGGGCTATCATGGGAGCTAGACACTTTGTGAAGACTCATGGAGCAGTGGATAACCCAAAGGGTACTGCAGATAACTGATTGTGTAACCCAGACACAGAAAATGTAGCAACTGGAATGTGATGTTAAGTATCTTCCAAGTCTAGCATTACCAAAACAACATACAGGAGGAATAAGATGCAACAATGTTTGCAGGGACAACATTCCAAATTTTGGAACTTTCACAAACATGTTGAGAAAGGACGGGTTGAGAAACAGTCTCCAAAAGGGGTCCTTCTTTTGGCACTAGGAAAATTCTTGATTAAAAACCTTTCCCCCACTGATCTGTGGCAAATGGATCTATGAATCCCACAGAAAGAATTTGGGTGATGAGTGGTGGAAACAGGCAACTCTGATTTGGAGGATACCCTGAAAAAGGGGGAGGCTTTCCCAGTGCCATCTATAATCCTCTTGAACAATTCTTAGAACCAGCTTATCTGAAACTATCTGCCAAACGGGAAGGTGAAGAACCAGACTCTGTAATGGGTTTAAGGTAGTGGCAGGGTAGAGAGGAATGCAGCAATAATCATTCTGTATTACTGGACTATCTCATTTTCTAGATGGTTCACTTCCTTCTTCACAGAACCTTCATGCCTCTTTTTCTTGCATATCTGCTTGTTAGAAGCCTGCTGATGTTTATTTTGTTTTTTGTTAAAACAACCTGAGTTTGTTGAAAGGGTTTTAGCAAACGTGGAAAAGGAAGGTTGAAAAATCTTGAGTAATCCCCTGAATCAATCTCCTTCTTTCATTAAACTGCTTGAGTACCTGAGTATCATAAGTATCAAATACAACCTCCTTCTCCAAACAAGAATTAAAAAGCTCAGATTTAATTACTGCGCATACACCGAAACAAATCACCTCATAACATGAGCAGAAATCGCTGTCCTGATATAGAGCCAGCAGAGTCACAAAACAGAAGCAATTAAATCTTTCAGAGGACTTACCTTCTGAAGAGGAAAAACTGGCAGCAATGGTCCTCCTCATACTGTTAAAAGAAGCCAATGTATACTTTAACACGTGAGCCTGATAATTTAGAATTACAAAGTTTAAAGCAGCAGAAGAATAAATCCTTTCTCCAGATTTGTCAAAAGTTTTCCATCTTTGTCAGAAGGAGATGGAGTAACATTATTTAAAGGCTTTATTACAGCAGGATATGACACAGAAATAGCTGCAGGATCAGATCTACGATAAGAAAATAAACATAAGACTGAGGAATGTTATAAAGTCTGTCTGCCTTTTTAGGGGTTGTAGTTTGACTGTCAAGCACATTGCAGACAATATCAAAAAAATCCTCCAAAGCTGTACAATAGGAGGAATAGCAGCAGGCTGTGTTATTCAACTGATAATAAATACAAAAAATGATATACTTACCACAATGATAGCTCCTTTAACTCTTACCCATGTGATATGATGTATGGATCCTCAGAGTGTATGTTGGATCTGATCCAGCAATATCAATGCTCCAGCCTTTAGCCCCTTCAATCTTTTTCTATCCCATAATGCACCAGTCTCCTAAACTACCTCAGATCTCCAATGATGCCCGAGGAGAGGAACAGCAATTTAGTAGCAATAGCTTAGAATGTAGCTCTAGGAAAAAGGACAATCCTACAGGTCTTAAAAGAGAAGGACGGGGGACAGTGGAAGGGTTTGTCCTACTGGGCAGACATGAATTAAAGGGTCTATTGTTATGGTCAGTAAATAACTTTCAAATCCTGTTCATTCAATTAATCTGACATACGGATCAGAATTCCCAGCTATAAATCTTCCTGGGTGATCTCATGACAGGAGACCTTTTATAATGAAAGAGGCAATGGAAGCTTAGATTTTGGAGAGATAAGTCCAGCTTGTAATGGTTAATAAAAGTATGGATGAGGACCAAGTAGCAACATCCCAGGTATAACCAACTGAAGAGGATTTGAAGCAAGCTGTGAATGTAGAGATGGTCTAAAGGAATAGGTCTTGAGTTTACCCAGTAAAGGTCTTTTCTGATCAGCACAAATGAAGCAAATGCAATCAAGAAAGGGAGGCCTTGTATACCTTTTGACCCAGTCTATTAGAGGTTTGTCCTGAGAGAGACTCTGCCTTTATGAAAAATGATGTAGGGAGAAGAAGAATACAAGGCCTGCAGTTCTAATATTTTTTAAGTTGAAGTAATTGCCAACACAAACAGTGTTTTCTAGGGCAGAAACTTCAACTGTGCCATGGAAGGCATCTCAAATGGAACTTTTGTTAAGGCTTCCAATACCAAATTCACTTTCCATGGTAGTACAAGGTCTTGGATAGTTGGCCTAAGCAGAAAGATCCCTTTAAGGAAGGCCATACATAATTTGTGACAAGCTAAAAAATGGCCCTTGAACTCATCATGAAAACTAGAAATAGCTCCTAGTTGTACCTTGATAATGCAAAAACTGGCACCAGCCTGACAATATTCTGTAAATATCAAAGAATGACAGGTGGTGATCCAAAAAAAGGTCAATGTCTTCACTATTCAATCACACAATAAAGAGTTTCCATTTACTGCAAGAGATCCTCCATAGAAATCCTTCTGAAAAGCCATGAGAATCTTAACCACTTCATTAGTGAGATGATGATCTCTGGCTATCTCTGTAAATGGAAAAACAAGTGGTGAACTTTAGATTTGGGATGTCTGGGTGAGGCTTTCCAGAAGGATGAGTGTCTAGAACCAGAATGGGATCCGGAAGCCAGGGTGGCTTCAGAAGATAAGGCATCAGAAGAGGGAATCAGATTGGTCAGTGCCAAAAGGGGCTAAGAGGATGGCAGTTACCTTGCACCTTATTGCTTTTGGATGAATCTAGGAATCAATGGGAGAGGGGATAGGAGTAAAGAAGCCCTGAAAACCATTGCTGAGACACAGCATCCCTGGGTGACTGTCCCAAAGTGGGGATCGGGGCAAAAAAACTGCTGCATTTGGCATTCTACGGAGAGGCAAAAAGATCACAAAAGGGTGTGCCCCAAGAATGAGAGATCTGGTTGGCCATTGCTGGACTGCAGAACCACTCATGAAGCATGAGTACAGACTTACTAAGCCTCTCTGCTAGACAACTAGTTTCTCCTGGGATGTGTGTTGCAACAAAAAAGTGGTTGGAGGTCCTGAAGTTATTGCAATGCTAGAAGGACTGCCCTAAATTCCAGTACATTTATGTGAAGGGAAGCCTATACATCTGACTAATGACCTTGGACTAGCCTCCCCTAGTAATGGCACCCCCATCCCAGGAGAATGTGTCCGTGGTCAGTGTTGCCGCCAGAGTGGAAGTTACAGACTTTTTCCTCATGGATACAAGGGAAGGCTCAAGACACCATCTCAGAAGATACCTTGAAGAATCCATGATGAGAATGGTCTTGGACACAGGATGAACATGCTGGCACCATTGAGCTTGTAACATTCATTGTGGGATTCCTGTGTAAATATGAGCAAAGTGAAATACTGGAATAGATGAAGCCATGAGATGCAGGACCCTCAATACCAGGATGGTTGGGATTGAAAAGAAGGGACAGAACTGTCTCTCTCAGTGAATGTACCGTTACTGGCAACAGAAAAACTACACATCATGTAATATTCTGACTGCAGCCTATGATTGTGATGGTCTGGGAAGAAAAAAAGAAGTTATGTACTCACCATAACGTTCCATCTGAGTAGGTAAACTTTTAGTTATGTACTTACCACAACTTTAGGTGTTTGGGATCCATCTCGCCTACATTCTGCACTGATGGGTTCGGAGCCGATCCTCGGCTCCGACTCGGCACGCTATACTATAGAGCGAAGTCTCTAATTGGCTGAGCTATTCTGCATCCCAGGATGCACCACTACTACTTCCCCAGATCTTGTTTGTCCGCACACATGCACACACACATAGACAGTTGATATAACATTGCCAGGTGTTTCAAGATGAAACGGCTAAACTGAACCGTCCAGTCTCTTCTGATCTCCAAGGCAGGGGGAAGGAGGGTGGGTTATTATGAATGTAGGCGAGATGGATCCCAAACATCTAAAGTTATGGTAAGTACATAACTAAAAGATGTTATGTGATCCTATCTCGCCTACATTCTGTACTGATGGGACAGCGTCCCTAGCACCTGATTCCTGGGTGGCTCACTGGAAAACACTCCTGAAAACTGTGGAGCCGAAGGAAGCTCGCCCCCGAGATGCCACATCCAATTTGTAATGAGAAATGAAGGTGTGAGGAGAAGACCAGGTAGCCGCAGCACAAATGTCACTAATGGCAAGCTTGGAATGAAAGGCTGTCGAAGTAGCCATAGCCCTTGTAGAATGAGCTTTCACAGTGGTTGTAAGCTCTCTATTAGAAAGAAGGTAAGTATGACTGATACAGTCTCTGATCCACTTGGCAATAGTGACCTTCGTGACGGCTTTGCCCAATTTATTGTCCGAAAAGGACACAAACAACTGATCTGTTTTCTGTGTTTGGTGCATCCTATCTAAATAGAAACGCAATTGCCTGTGAACATCCAATGAGTGGAAGATGTATTCTGCTCTGTCTGAGTAGTTTGGGAAGAAAACTGGGAGTTCCAATGACTGTTGAAGACAAAAACTAGAACAAACTTTGGGAACAAAGGATGGATTAGGCATGAGGGATACTCTATCCTTGTGAAAAACCAGGTATGGTGGTTTGACACATAGGGCTTGAAGTTCCGAAACTGTTCTGGCTGATGTAATTGCCACCAAAAAAGCAGTCTTCCAAGAAAGAAATTTCAAGTCACAAGTTGCTGCCGGTTCGAAGGGGGAAGAGGTCAAAGCACCTAATACGAAATTAAGATCCCACGGTGGAGCGGGATGAGAAATCGGAGGTCATAGCAGCCCAGCACCTTTCATGAAGGCTTTACACAACTTATTGCTCATCAAAGGTGGGTCTATACTTTCATGAAAATTAGAAATAGCTGCCAATTGAACCTTGATGGTAGAGACCGAAGAACCTTGATTGAATAAAGAAGCTAAAAACTTCAAAACTTCTGACACCGGGGCAGTAATGGGATCTAATCCCCGGAGTTGGGCCCAAATAGCGAATCTCTTCCATTTGTTGTTATACATTTTTTTAGTCGAAGTCTTGTGGGCAGAGGACAAGATATGTATGACTTCCGAATCCAAAACATGGTTCCTGACTATGGTCGGAAGTGGAGGAGCCAAGCTGTTAACCTCAACGAGTGAAGGGACTGATGAAGCTGTCCCGACTGGTGGATCAAGAGGTCTGGAATCTGGTCCAGGAACCATGGACCGTCCAGTGCATATTTCCGAAGAAAGGGCAGCCAGACTTGACGAGGCCAGTATGGGGCAACTAAAATCATCTTGCTCTGCAAGTGAATCGCCTCCTGGATCACCCTGGGAAGAAGGGGAACCGGTGGAAAGGCGTACAGTAGGCCGGTGGGCCAAGCTTGGACTAGGGCGTCCTTGGGAAACTCCCCCGGAACTGGGGTGAGAGAGAAGAACTGTTGACATTTCGTGTTGAAAGGAGTTGCAAAGAGGTCGCAACAAGGATTTCCCCATCTTCTGAAAATCTGAGTTGCCACTCTGTCATTCAGAGACCACTCGTGCGGGGAGAGAATAGTTCTGCTCAGTCTGTCGGCTATTACATTGGATCTCCCCGGAATGTGTGTTGCTACCAAGAAACGGTTGGTTGCAATCGTCCAATCCCATACTTTCATGGCCTCTCTGCAAAGGGGGTAGGACCTGGTCCCTCCCTGCTTGTTCAGGTACCAGACTTCTGACATGTTGTCGGACTGAATGGCAATCATGCCCTGGGGGAGGTAACTGTGTAGTGCTTGAAGCGATAGAAGCACCGCCCTCATTTCCAGTATGATGATATGGAGGGAACTCCCGTAGGAGTGCCACTTGCCTTGGACTGACCTGCCCAGGTAAGGTCCCCCCCACCCCGTCTGGGAGGCGTCCGTAGTCAAAGTGGCCACTGGAGGAGGGGGAACGAAGGGTCGCCCCTGATCCAGGTTGGAGGAAAGAAGCCACCAACGGAGGTCCTGTTTGCACGTCTCCGTGATCATAAGGAGGTGACTGAGAGGGAGATCCTGATAAGACCACTGGACAGACAGGAGCCACTGGAGAATCCTCATATGCAATCTTGCTAAGGGAACTAGGAGAACGGTAGCCGACATGGAACCCAACAGCTGTAGGACCATCCTGGCTGGGGCTCGGCGTTTGAGAAGCAATGCTCGGACTTGAGATTGTAATATTTCTATCCTCTCTGTAGGAAGATAGACCCGCATTTGCTTTGAGTCTATCTCTACTCCGATAAACCGTATGCGCTGAGATGGCAGCAACACAGACTTTTCCCAATTGAAGGTGATTCCTAGGGAGTTGCCTAGAGATATAGTGGCTGCTAGGTTTTGTAAGAGTAGACGCCTGGAAGTGGCAGTTAGGAGCCAGTCGTCTAGGTATGGAAACACCTGGAATCCTAGACTTCTCAGGTGAGCAGTCACCACCGCCAAACATTTGGTGAACACCCTGGGGGCTGTGGTGAGACCAAAGGGCAGTGCACGGAACTGGAAATGACTGTCTCCCAGGCTGAAGCGCAAGTGTCTCCTTGACGCCTGATCCATCAGGATATGATAATAGGCGTCCTTGAGATCTATGGAGCACATCCAAACACCTTCCTCCAGCAGCGGGAGAATGGATTGTAAGGTGACCATCCGGAACTTGGACTTCTTGACAGAATGGTTGAGTTTGCTGAGATCCAAGATGGGCCTCATGTCCCCGGTCTTTTTTGGCACCAAAAAGAATCTTGAGTAAATCCCTAATCCGGTCTGGTCTTCGAGGACCGGTTGGATGACTCCTTTTTGAAGCAGCTTTGAAATTTCGATGGCTGCGAGATCCCGTTGACTGGGTGGTGGGTCCGGGATTTTCCGGGATGGTGGGGGGGCTGAGAAAAGGGGATGTTGTAACCTCCGGCAATGATCCGGAGCACCCATCGGTCCTGAGTGATATTCCCCCATGCCTTTAGGTGCCTCGAAAAACGACCCCCGACTGGCTCCGGAGTGGCGCAGTTGGGCAATCCTTCAGGGATGCTGGAAGGTTGAGGAGCCACGAAAGGACTCGCGGTCTCCAGTGTTGCGGGGGCCTCTGCCGCCTCTGGGACGGCGTCTTCCTGAAAAATTTCCCCCTCCTCTGCCTCTAAAAGGGGGATCATCCTGCTGTGAGGGGTAAGTCTTCTGAGATTTGCAGAACCACATTTTCCCCCCTCTTCTAGCCTTGGGATAAGGCCGGAAGGGAGTGGAAAACCGTGCCCCTACGGCAGTCAAAGTCTTACCCTCTTGTTCACAGCGGGTCAAGGTGTCCTTTACCTTGGGTCCAAACAAGGAGGACCCATCAAAGGGAGCGTCGGCAAAGGAAGACTTGAAGGCCTCCGCAAAATGACACAGGCGGAGCCAGGCTTGTCTCCGTAGAGCAACACCTGTACTGCTGCTCTACTCGCCCCTTCGGCCGCATATGAAATGAGCCTCATGGACGAGTTTGATATAGATGACAGAGTAGCCAACTGAGAGCTAACTGTCTGGGCCAACTGCTCAGGTAGGTTACCAGAGAGGGTATCTGAAAGTTCCTTGACCAGATCCCTCTGAAGTCTGGTGAAGTGCATCAGATAATTCAGAGACCTTAAAGTAAAGGCTGCTGAAGTAAGGGTGCACTTCCCGTACTGATCCATACTCCTGGACTCTTTATTAGGAGGATGGACGGACGTCGAAGCCTCTGCCACATCTTGATGGGTAGCAGATGCCACCACCAGGGCATCTACGGCCACACCTTTAGATAAGAAATCCTTTTCATGGGGGGCTGACAGAAATTTATTCGGGCGAGCTGGCACCGGTTCCACAGAATCCGGGTGCTCCCACGCCCTTCGAGAGATCAAATCCAGGAGCTCATCGAAGGGCGGAGACATCCATGAGGCGGAATGCTGAGCCCCGAAGGCCTTGAGGAATACCGACTCCTCAGCGGAAGGGGGTTTGGACTGCCAGTCGCCTCGTTGCTTGAGGATTTCCAAGATGTCCACGAAGGAGACATCATCCGAGGACGACTTGGGGGACCCCTCCGCATCATCGAGGTCGGTGTCCGAGGTGAGAGACTCATCAGGCGAGTCAACGTGCTTCCTCTTGCACTGTCTCTTCCTGGGAGGTTCTTCCGAAGAAGCCTCGGAAGGACCCCCAGGAAGGGAGGAATCCCCAATGGGGGTGACCTCAGGCCCCAGGGCTCCGCTGTCTTGAGACAGGGGGACAACAAAGGAACTAGTCTCCGTGCCAAGGGAAGGTGCCAGAGAGATGGTGGAGGTAGCCAAGGAAGATTTGGCCAAAGCACTCCTCATGGCCCTGAAGGCCGGACCCCCCCGAGTCTTGGGAAGGTCTGACCCCCGAGGCCACAACAGTAGATGGCACTCCCGCAGCCGACGCACCGAGAGGGAGGCTCGGAACCGAAACCATGGGACCCGAAGCGTCACCCCCGGGGCCGACCGAGGGGGGTCCGTGTACCAAATTCCGACCCGAAGGTCAGGGTTGGAGTAAGGGTCGGAGCCGACCCGGAAACCTCCACCGGCTCCACCAGCACCGACTCCAACGGTGCCGAGGCTGTTGGAGGAGGAACCAAGACAACAGGGTGGACAATCGGCTACGGAGCCGACTGGGCTGGAGCCGAGACTAACTTTTGGAAGACTGGAGACTGAAACAGCCTTTGAAGCACCCTGTCTATATCCAAATCGGACATCCTCGAAGACCGAGAAGAGACCGATCGGGCCCAAGTTGACTTCTCTGCTGGTTCCAAAAGACTGGGGGACCGGCTCCGAATAGTCTCAAGCAGTATCGGCGCCGAGGGAGATTCCACCAGCACAGCAATTTCCCTCGGAGCCGACGGGGACTTCGGTGCCGAGGTAGAAGAGTCTGAGCGAGCGACCTTTCTCCGCTCCGAAACCAATGGAGCCGGAGAAGGTGACCCGCCTCTCGATGCTCGAGCGCTCGGCTCCGAAGACAGAGGAGTCGAGGCTGGAGGCATCGAGGCAGACCGCTCCGAAGTCCGTGGAGCCGACGGAGAAGCCTGCCTTGATTTCTTTGCTGTCGGCTCCGACGGACTGGTCGGAGCCGAAGACTTCTTCTTCCTGGAAGGGGAGGGGGAAGAAGATAAAGCCTCCTCAAAAGAAGGGGTGATGAGCCCCTTCAATATCAATTTGTTTTTCCTCTCTTGGAGGACACGAGAAGAAAAGGTGTGGCATACACTACACGACTCTTGAAGGTGTTTAGGACCTAGGCAATAAACACATAGAGCAGGGGTGTCCAACCTTTTCAGTTGCAAGGGCCGCACTGAGTCAACAGAAATGGTCTGGGGGCAAACGGCAAGTGAGGACCAAAAAAAAAAAGCTCTCTTACATTAACTGAAGAGCAAAAAAAAAAAAAAAAAACACATCATGAACTAAAGAGCAAAAGACCACAGGTTTATGCGGACTAATACAAAGTCAGTCCACTGGCTGTATTGTAGGTGAATTTGAACAATAATTAAATTAATAAATACATAATATTTGCCCTAAAATTCAATATCTCATTCTAATTATTAAAAAAACAGTTAAATCTAACTAACCCTTGTAGATTATAAACATTCATGTTATCCCCATTCACAAGAAGGAACATGACTCAAATTATCATATTTCCCCATTGCTACATTATCATTACTTGCAAAGGTTGCAGAAAGATGCATATGTAAACAGATCATCACTTTTTAACAGAAAAGAATATGTTATTCTTAATACAACACAGCTTTACACCAACCCATTGCACTGAATCTGCCCTAGTAGCATTCCAAAACACCATCAACCAGAATCATAATAAAGGACAATTTATTACGGGCTTTTGTTCTTAGCTCTGTCCTAAACTTTTGAAATGGTTTCATATAAATTCCTACTAAACTACCTACATAACTTAAACTTCAAAGACAATATGTCTGATACTCTACTTATGGTCCACAGGGATGGGCTATGTCAGGCACTTCACAGACTTAGAAAACAAAAATCACAAAAGCTGTGAGTGTAACCAAAGTGTGTTAAGGGCAACCAATTCTACTATTTCCTTAATTTATACCAAAATGACATCAATAATAATCCAGAACAGTTCTGGCCAGAAGTAGCTTGCAATAAACCGACCTTTTCCTTCTTTGGTACCATTTGAGAAAGCTATGAGGTTTAATATTCACTTTCACTCATTTATTGCAGGTGTCCTTCCTTGATAGTTATTATCAGTACATTCTCATTCAAGACCAAACTATCAAAGTATTCTTTATTTCTGCTTGGTCTGCTGTGTCTTATTAAAAAATAAAATGAAAAAACTTCTGCAAAAAATGCAGCTAACAGCCTATCTTCACAATGTGTGAACATCACTTGGCCTTCAACTTATTACATCAGTATTATTAGTAAATAGTTCACTTAATTGTAATACTCTCACTGACCAAAGTGGTTAAACTTCTTACTGCTTTGATTATCACTGCTCTGATTATCACTTCCCTAGTTTGCCTAATTAAAAAAAAAATACTTGCAAGCTGTGAACGTTTTTAGAATTTGGACATGTTAATTGTAACAGATTAGTACATGACTGTTTTCTTAATCCATTTTTATATGCAGTTCAGAATTGATGGTCATCATATCTCTGCACCTGGATGCATATATAATTATTGACACTGCTAAGTTCTAATCTAACTGCTACTGTCCATGCTTGCTGAAGTCCACATTTCTACTTTCCATTAGGATTAGCAGTTACCTTGAAGGTAGAACTCAGACTGTTAGATGCAACATGCTACCTCCTTTTCTCTGGTGGTTCCATTTAGCTAGCTGATTTCGTATTGCAGATTTATGAAAAAACTGTACGTCTCAGCAAGCAAATAGTGTTATGGTAAAAAGAGTTATATCTGTGTAAGTGTACCTGATAGACTCAGTTTGTGGTATTGCACAAAATATGCAAATTATGCTTATAACACATTTGCAATATTTCAACGCAACTCTATTAATCTATAAAGCAGTGTAAGCTAGATTGCAAGTACCAGTGACACAATATGGTGCTAGATAGCAGTACCAGTGACAAAATTTGGTGCCTTAATGTTGTGTATAACATGTCAGCATATTTCCCTGGAGATCACACAGGTGTTATGATATTAATGCAGATATGAAATTATTGCCTATTTTCATTACTGCATTACCAAACATTTGTGCCTCTGGATACTTTCAGGTTACCCATCATGTTTTAGACTAGAGACATTTTTTATAACACTTGCAACACAACAGTATTAACCCACCAGTCTTGCATTACTAATGGAAAATTAAAAATATTTCATATTTTTATAACTTTTTGCTAGAGTTTTCAATACATCAAGTTCTGTGCATACCACGATATTAATTTCAGTGTGCATGTATACCAGTTCACTTCAGGTTGCAGATACCACTACCATGCTCCTGACCTAGCTAATGCATGACCTTCTGTTTGGCAGATATTGGTCTTAATATCTGAAAATCGCCAGTCTTCTACTAGGTTACATCTCTGACTTTGTTTATCTTATCCATCTTCTTTCACTGTCACTTTTTGCCTAACTAACATTTGCTGCTTGCATAGGCTTAATTTAACATGACACTATTACATTCCATTTTTTGCATTATTAATGGAAATAGTTTGTATTATTTAATTTTATAAGTTCCAATAAATAACCTTACGATAACTCAATATCTGTACATCCCACAGGGATTCTTTCACTGTGTGCAAGTGTGTTTGTACGCCAAACAGTGCCAGCTTACAGATTCCACATTGCTGTCTTACACTGAGTGCACCACTCTTAATTACTTTAATATACAAATACTGCTAATATCCATAGTTGCGTGAGTCAACAAAGTTGTATACTATAGCATACTGTATCAAAAGGGTTCAATAGTAGTCCATTATCTTTCTTCTTAAATAATGTGTGGGAACAAAAAATGTGTTATCTTTGACTCTCCAGAGACAGCTAATGGAATATGGACTGTGATTAACCATCTACTACACATCAAATGCACTCGTTATTAAACTCACAAAATTACTTACCTTTTGCTATGTTGTAGTGTAACTGTAGTCAGTGTGTACTCCGAAATAAAATAAATCCTCTCTCCACGATCTCGCTCCTTCCTTCGGCTTTCCCAGAACTGTAAAAAACAACCGAACGGTGTTTTCACGCATGCGCATACCAGTGGAATGACGCTGGTATGAAAAAACGTGAAAAAACAAAAGTTGGCGCATGCGCAGAACACCAAAAGTACGCGAACGTGTAAACACACGGAAAAAAAGTTAAATTAAAATTAAATTTAAGGGTCGCGGGCCGCATGGAAGAGCTCTGAGGGCCGCATGCGGCCCTCGGGCTGGACACTCCTGACATAGAGAGTGGTCATCCATGATTGACATCTTGTACCCACACTTGGTACATTTTTTAAAACCCGAAGGCCTATGCTCCTTCGATATCTCTACAAAGACACCAAAAACAGACTAGGACAAAAACTACCACAGAGGTACCAAATCCCACTAATTTAAACAGGATAGGCCCACACGCAGAAACTATAACACAGCTCTGGCAGAGCGCGAGGGCAAGGCCCCTCTAACTAAAACGGGACCTTGACGTTAGAAAAAATAATTACTACACAAATATTAAGCAACACAAGGGTATAACACAGTTTGAAATAGAGCGCGAGGAACCCCTACTAAATAAAGCGGGAACCTAGCGCTAACAAAATTCACACAAACTTTCCACAAAAAAACACTAGAAACGACAAGTAGCTGTTAAAACAGCTTTTGGGTGAAAAATTAGAAAATTTCTGACAGAAAATTAGTCAGTAAATAGTACTTAGCCCAGCCAAGTCGAGACCACGTCTATTGCTATCAAGCGGCAAACGAGATCTGGGGAAGTAGTAGTGGTGCATCCTGGGATGCAGAATAGCTCAGCCAATTAGAGACTTCGCTCTATAGTATAGCGTGCCGAGTCGGAGCCGAGGATCGGCTCCGAACCCATCAGTACAGAATGTAGGCAAGATAGGATCACATAACATCTTCATTTTTCAGCAACCTGTGGGTATTGGATTCATATTGTATCCGAGCCGGCAGCTTTAAACAGCTAAGATCCGAGCTCCAAGCTCCTCCCCTTACCCATAATCCCCTGCCATCCCTCTCTGACCTCAGATCGAGTTTGCTGTAGTAACACAGAACATTACAAAACAAGGATCACCTGCACATCCTAACCTGGTGTTATCAGGAGAAAAGGACAAGAAATCCTTCTAGGACACACTATAGGTTAGGGGGATGGAGGTGGGGGGGGGGGGTTAGTTGCTGACAAATGAAGTTTACCTGCTCAGATGGAACGTTATGGTGAGTACATAACTTCTTTATCTGAAGTAGTTAACTTCATTTGTTCATCAACCTGTGGGACAGAGTCCCCAGCTACCCAAACTTGGGAGGTCCTCATGGAAGGACATTACGGAGCACTGCAGAGCCGAAGGATGCTCTCCCTCTGGAAATTATATCCAACTTGTAATGGTTAATGAAAGTATGGGACAAAGCCCAAGTGGCTGCTGAACAAATGTCATCCAAGGACACTCTGGAGCAAAAGGCAGCAGAAGCAGAAATCGATTGGGTAGAATGAGCGTGGACTCCTTCAGGTTCGGGTCGGCCAGAACTCTTATATGCCAGAAGTATGCATTGGGAAATCCATCTGGACAATGTAACTTTTGATACTGGCTTACCCAAAGATGATTTAGCAAAGGATACAAAGAGTTGCTCAGATTTCCTATATTCAGCGGTCCTGTGCAAGTAGAATCTCAATTGCCTGTGTACATCCAGAGAATGTAGTTTGTATTCACCTCTGTTTTGATCATTTGGAAAGAAAACTGATAAATTAATAGATTGATTGATATTCGGCTCAGAAGCAACTTTGGGTAGAAAGGAGGGACTGGTCTTGATGGCAACTCTATCTTTATGGAAGACCAAGTAAGGAGGTTTGGCGCAGAGGGCTTGAAGCTCCGAAACCCTTCTAGCCGAAGTGATAGCGATGAGAAAGGCCATCTTCCAAGATAAATATTTTAGATCCGCCGAAGCTGCAGGTTCAAACGGAGGGGCAGTCAGAGACTGGAGAACAAGGGTTAAATCCCATGCAGGGACTGCGTCTTTAACCGGAGACCTTAAGAGGAAAGTGCCTTTTAAGAAAGTCTTACATAATTTGGAAGAGGCTAAGGAACCGAAATCACTTCCCACATGATAATGGGAAATAGCGGCTAATTGGACTTTGACCGTAGAAGAGCTAGCACCTTGGTCGAATAAAGTTGACAAAAATTCTAACACTGCTGGTATCGGAGCTGTAAAGGGATCCATTTTTCTATGCTCCGCCCAGATTGTAAAGCGTTTCCATTTGCTGTTATAAACCTTTCTCGTAAATAAAATAGCCTTAACAGGGGACGAGATACCGGGAGTCCTAGCCACTACTGGAACTGGATCAACCAAGCTGTGAGCTTGAGGTTGTCCAGATTCGGGGTTGATAATCCTAGTGGGTGAGAGATCAGATCCGGGGTGGGATCTAGAATCCATGGAGGATTCACCAGATGAGACCATAGGTATGGGAACCATGTTTGCCAAGGCCAGAATGGGGCTATGAGGATGACTCTGCTCCCCAACCGATGGGCTTTCTACAAGAATTTTAGCATTAGGGGAGGAGGGGGATAAGCATAAAGTAGACCTGATGGCCAGACATGCACCAGAGCGTCTCTGGGGGATTCCCCTGATGGGGGAATTAGAGCGAAGTAGTCGCTGCACTTTGCGTTCGAAGGAGACATGAAGAGATCGCAGCAAGGTTGACCCCACTTGAGGAAGATTTGCTTCGCTATTCTGGGGTTCAGAGACCACTCATACAGTGACAGGATGGTTCGACTCAGCCTGTCTGCCAAAATGTTTGACCGACCCGGAATGTGCGTCGCTATGAGAAAGCAGTTGGTGGAGATCGCCCATTCCCAAACTCTCATGGCCTCTCGACAAAGTGGGTAGGATCTGGTTTCCCCCTGTTTGTTGATATAACAGACCACTGACATGTTGTCTGTCTGAATTGCAACTGTCCTTAGGGGAAGAAGGACCTGGAGTGCTTACAACGCCAAAATCACCGCTCTCATCTCTAGGACACTGATATGCAACAAGGTCTCTGAATGGGTCCACGTGCCTTGGACGGTTCTGCCCATACAGTGCCCCCCCACCCTAGGCGAGAAGCATCCGTGGTCACCGTGGCTAGAGGAGGGGACATAGAAAAGGGACGCCTTTCTGGAGGTCCGGGGGACTGGATCCACCAGAACAGGGATTTCCTGCAAATCCTGCTGAGGGAAATGGGAGAATTCAGTGGATCTTGCAGGATGGACCATTGAACCTGCAGGGTCTACTGAAGTATCCTCATGTTCAAGCGCACTAAAAGTAGCAGATTGATTGTTTCCGCCATGGAACCTAGAGCCCTCAGAACCAATTCTGCTGGAGGAGTCGAGGATTGTAGAAGGGCCAGTACGTGGAGCTTCAGAGTTCGAACCCGGTCCAGAGTTAAGAAGACTTTCAATAGGTTTGTGTCTAACCTGGCTCCTATGAAGTCCAAGATCTGTTTTGGTTGAAGGGAAGATTTCTTGAGGTTGATTGCGATACCCAGCCGGAAGGCCAAGCGAAGGAAGTAATTTCTGGCTGAACATAGTAGATGCCTGGTGGGGGCGGTCAGGAGCCAGTTGTCCAGGTACGGGAAGACCTGTATCCCCTGGAGTCTCAGGTGGGCCGCTACAACTGCCAAAACCCTGGTGAACACCCTGGGGGCTGTGGTGAGACCAAAGGGAAGGGCCCTGAACTGGTAGTGGCTGGCTCCTAGCCGGAAGCGGAGAAACCTTCTGGATCGTCTGTCCATCAAAATGTGGTAGTACGCATCCTTGAGGTCTATCGAGCACATCCAGTCGTTCTCCTGTAAGAGTGGGAGAATGGATTGAATGGTGACCATCCAGAACTTCTCTTTGGCCACTGACAGGTTCAGAAAGGACAGGTCGAGGATTGGCCTTAGGTTCCCCCGTCTTTTTTGGCACCAGAAAAAAACCTGGAGTAAAAGCCCGATCCGGATTGGTCTCGGGGGACATGCTGGATCTCTCTTTTTTCTAGCAGCTGGCTTATTTCTGCAGCTGCTGCCTCCATTTGATTGGGTGGGACATCGGGGAGGCTCTGGGGTCTGGGAGGGGGATACAGAAAGGGAATTTTGTAACCTCTGGATATGATTCGAAGCACCCAGCGATTTGTTGTGATGGACTCCCAAACTGCTAGGTGCCTCGAGAAGCACTCCCGACTGCCTCCAGAGTGGACCAGTTGGGCAACCCTTCAGGGCTGCTGAGCGGGCCGATCCGAAAAGGGTTCTCTCGACCTGAAATTCTTCGGTCCCCCTCTGCCTCTGGGCCGGCGTCCACCCTGTCCTCCTCTGCCTCTGAAGGACAAGGGGTCCGGAGCGAAACGGGACTATTGAGACTTCCAGAACCACATCTTCTTTTGTCCCTTTGGTTCCTGGAGAAGGACCTCTAGGGAGCCGAGAAGTGGACTCCGACGGCAGACGGCTTCCTATCTTTCTCGCTCTGGACCAGCGTGTCGCAGACGGTCTTTCCAAATAGCGAAGAACCGTCAAATGGGGCATTCATGAAGGACGCCTTGAAGGGTTACTCAAGATTGCAAAGGCGGAGCCAAGCATGTTGCCGTAAGACTATGCCCGCTCCGCTAGCTCTAGCGGCTCCTTCTGTAGCATGGGAAAGGAGCCGCATAGAAGTGTTCGAAATGGACTTAAGAGTGGCCATTTGAGCTGAGAATACCTTCTTATCCTCGTCCGACATGGACTCTGGGGGCGACCCAGCGTATTCCTTGATAAGATCCCGCTGGAGTCGTATGACGTGTGCCATATAATTCAGAAACTTTACGGAGAAGGTATCCGAAGCGAACATCCGCTTCCCCGGGCGGTCCATCGTCCAAGACTCCTTGTCGGAAGAGTGGACCAAGGAACTCTCCTGGGCTAGTTCCTTCTTAGTGGCGGCCGCCACCAACATGGCATCTACAGGAGCACCCTTGCTCCAAACCGTCCTATCAGTGGGGGGACTGAGGATTCTATCTGGTCTCTTAGGAATGGGCTCCACAGTGTCTGGTTCCTTCCATGCCCTGATAGTGATCAGATCTACCAGGGGATCGGCGGGAGGGGACACCCAAGTGGTAGATGGGCCGGTGTCAAACGCCTCCAGAAACGCAGACTCATCCGAGGAAGGTTTTTGGATAGACCACCCCCCTCTAATGCGTAACATTTCTATAATGTCTTCAAAGGAGACGTCTTCAGGGGGTGACCTTGGGGAACCTTCCCCTTCCTCTAAATCTGTGTCCTCCGTCAAGGACTCAGGTGAGTCCAAGTACCTCCTCTTGCACTTACGTTTGTGAGGACCTCCTCGGGGGGGGCTGTCCGAAGAGGCCTCACCAACCACATCTTGTTCCTCCAAGGGAACCATCTGGGAAGTAGGCGCAGGCTGTCCCTGGGGCCAGGTGATGGAAGGTAGGCCGTCTGAGAGAGAGTGCAGGGTGGATCCGTAGAAGGAGCCTTGGGCCTCGAATCCCTCGACAATACCGTCTCCACAACATTGAATGCTGAAGGAGAACTGCTCTCTCTTGGATCCGAGAGCAGTCCCCTTGGATCCGATGTGTGGATCGAAACTGGCGCCAAAGCAATTGGATCCGAAGGGCCAGTATGCTCCAACCGAGACGGAGCCGAAGACACACTGACACCTCCGGATCTGAAGCTCAGCTCTCGGCTCCAAGAGCTCGGATCTGAAAAGGGACCCGACAAACTCGAGGGTGCGGTTGGAGCCGAAGTAAGAGGTACTATCAGCGCTGACCCTCCCCCGGCTCCTAAGCAACTCGGATCCGAAGGCTCCAAACCCTGGAAGTGGGTCAGAGAAGGAGCAATCGGGGGGAAAAAGGGGGTCGAGCTCCCCCCCTCTGGGGAGGGGGGAGGCAGGAGCACTCCCATCTGCAGCTGGGCCTGGAGGAACCTACGCATCGTCCGGTCCATATCTGCATCGGACAAGCTTCAGGTGGACCTAGAAGAGGCCACCGAGGTGGACCGGGAGTGCCGCCTCGGTGACTTCGAAGGCGTCTGGGTCTCCTCCTCCGGCTCTGGGGAGAAACGAGGTGAATGGAGCCGGGAAGGAGAAGGCCCGGAAGCCCTGGGAGAGGCTGCTTATTTAGCCGGCGGAGCCGAGGAGGAAGACTCGGCCCGCCACTTGTGATGCCTCGCTTTCTTCCTCTCCCACCTTGCTTCCCTCTCCTCCTGGCCTAAGGTGGAAGGATGAGTCCCGGCCAGGGGAGCAGGGATAGAAGGGGGCACTGCCGCAGCTGTGGCAGGTGTCACCAAGGGAGAGGAGGTCGAAGTCGAGTCCGGGGGCAGAAGTCCCGCCAGAATCAACTTCGACCTCCTGTCCTTTAGGGCCCTGGGGTTGAAGGTGCACTAATAGTGCAGCCTGAGGAGATGTGGTCAACCCCAAGGCAGATAACACACCAAGTGTGGCCATCCGCTGGGGATAGCTTATGACCACACTCGGTACATTTAGAGAAAAAGGTTTTTGGGGCCTCAGACATAGTCTGACTAAAAAACACACAAGGCCCAACGCACACGCCTTCACACACACGGGGAGGAAATTAAACTAGACTAAATAAAACAATTAATTTTTTATAACTCGAATTTTAAGTAGGGAGCACACACAGTAATTCTAACTATGGGGAAAAAAAGGGTAGATAATAAGATTTTCCTCACAAAACGACTAACTCCCACGCCTGGAACTCGTTCAAAGCTGCTGATTCAACCGCGGCAACCAAGATCTGGGGTCAGAGAGGGATGGCAGGGGATTATGGGTAAGGGGGAGGAGCTTGGAGCTCGGATCTTAGCTGTTTAAAGCTGCTGGCTCGGATCCGATATAGATCTACAGGTTGATGAGCAAATGAAGTTAACTACTTCAGATTCAGGTTTTATTTCTGTAGGTTGATCATTATCCCCAAGGAAGAACAAAGGTTAAAATGATACGTTTTGGCTGGGATCAGTGACTCCACCCAACAGGCAGCAAAAATCTAATCATCTAGATATGGGAAAATCCTAATCCTTAGAAGCTATAATGGTCATGCATCTGGCAAATACCTTGGGGGTTGTGGTGAAACCAAATGTCAGGACTCTGAAGTGATAATGATTATCTCCTACTCAGAAGCATAAGAATATCACTGATGCCTTAGCAGACTTGATTTGAAGATGCAAATCTTGAAGATCTATTGAGCACATCCAGTCTTTCTCCCATAGGCAGGGAACAACTGATTGGACTGTGACCATTCTGAAGCAGATCGTATGAACAAATTCATTTAAAAGGTTTAGATCCAAAATAGGTCTGAGGTCCTGAGTTTTCTTAGGAACCAAAAAGAATCTTGAATAAAAACATGAGTCTATCTGGTCTGCTGAGACCTGCAGAATGAGTCTTTATTCTAACAGAAACAGAACCTCTCTGGTCACCTGTTTTACTTGCTGTGGTGGAACATCCAGTAATGGCCTAGTTGGCCTAGGTGCTGAAAGGGAAAATGGAATGTAGTAGCCTTTGGATGTAATCCCTCTTACCCACTTGTCCTGTGTGATGGCCTGCCACACAGCAGGGTGGAGGGAAAAGCAGCCCTCGACAGCCGCAGTCAGGCAACCATTCAGAGATACTGCTGCATTCTGTCCAAGAAGGGACTACTGTATCCTTGGTTTTGCAGACCTCTTCTGCTTCTGGGCCATTGTCCATTGAAAGGGCCAACTATGCCGCAGTCACTCTTCTCCAAATGGCAAGACAAACTGCTGATGTTTGACTTCTGGTATCAGAATGATCAAGGTCATTTTTGGTTTCTGCTATATGCTTTTTGTGGGGCCTTGAACTTATCTCCAATGGCAGATAACATTGTGCAGTCCTGCTCGCACTTCTGCACACTTTCCTTGATGGAAAATCCAAACAGAGATGAAACTTTGTATGGGGCATTTGTAAAGGATGCCTTGAAATTGTCTGTGAAGTCAGACAAGCACAGCCAAGCATAGCCTCTCATGGTAATACCCTAACCAGCTGCCCTGGATGCTCCATCTGCCACTTTGTGCATAAGGTGTATGAAGAGGTTACAGATACTCAACAGAATAGATATGGTTGTTCCTAGTTGTTTACTAGTGTCAATTCTAACTGGATTCTTCATTATGGTCTGCTATGCCAAATCCCTATGGAATCTGCTCATATGAGTGGCATAGTTCGCAACTCTCAAATTAAGGGAGTCTGAAGCATATGTCCACTTCCCTAGCCTATCCATCACCCTGGAATCTTCATTAAGTATGTGTATGGAATGAGAATCCTCCGATAATTCTCTTTTCATAGCTACTGCCACAATGATGGAGTTCACTGCAGGGATTTAGCCCAACAATGATGATCTTTAGGGTCTGAATATCTTGTCAGGTTTCGTGAGGACTGCCTCACAATTGTTTAGTTCCTGTCATGACCTCTTAGCCACTAGCTCTATAAGCTTATCAGCCTGGAGAACCACCCAAGATATAGAGGGGGCTGAACCATAAACCTCAATTAGAACCATCTCATCCTGAGGGGGATGCACAGGCCAAGCCTCAGTCTGGTGCATGAGCTCCAGGATATTGAAAAATAAGACATCTTCTGGAGGGGATGGTGAAGAGCCCTCTTGATCCTCTGAATCAAAATCAAAGGTGGAAGACTCTGATGCTGAGTCTAGGTTCTTTATTTTGCACATCCTCTTTTTTGGTATAACAGGGATAGATTTGCCTGAATACTCAAGAGGACTGAAGCTGCCATGGAGTAGCGGGTTCGAGACTTACTATTCTGAGAAGACAAGGACAAGACAGAAAGGAAGTCTCTTGGTGGATGCGATCTTGGGTGGGGGTGAGTGTGGGTTCCATTCGGGAAACTAATCATCCTCACCAACACCAGAAAAGCCGACCAAATCATGGAATGATCCAAAGACCTCTCGAGTGAATGGATCTGAAACTCTTTGGAACTTCAGAACCAAAGCCAGGAGAATGCTCCAACACCAAACTCTTGACCATCTAAGATGTGGGAAGCAGAATCAAGGAGTTGAAGGCCGAAAGCTCAAACAAAGGCAATGGATCTGAAGTTGGTTGATCTCAGGTCACTGTTAAAACCATCAACTCAACCTCTGGGACTGCATCACCTCAGATGAAATCAGGGTTGAAATTACTAGATCCAGTAACTTCAGAGGTGAAGCTATTTGAGAGGTTGGAACCACGGACACAGACCCTGGACAAAGAATGGACCCAAAGGTACCAGAGAGGAAACCTGGACCAGAGAAGGAACAAATAACAGGGGTAAAGTGTGTGGATTCAGCTGCCTTCAGAGTGGAAGGGGTCAGAATGATTCCCAATTCCACCTGTGTCCTCAGGAACTTCTGGATCATGGAATCTACATCATCTTCAGAAGTACTCTTGTAGGAACTGAAGAAACATACTGGAAGCACTGATGAAGGCCTGGAAGGAGGGCAGTATTCCTGTTTGTCGTCTAAAGTCTTTTTCTTGGGGGAGCCCATCAACAGTATAGGTTACCATGGAACCAGATTTGATAGGATTGAATCAGTTGGAGGAGTATACATTCATGCCCTGGCCAATGAATCTTCAAGCCTCAGCTACAGCTACAGCTAAAGCCTGAGACAATGAATCCACCTGCCTCTTCGATGGATTGGAGTCTTGGCTTTTGGAATGCTTCTTTGGTTTAACAGTTTCTGGATGCAGAGGAAGCAATCGCTTCAAAATAAGTTTATTCCTTAAATCGGAGGAAATTTCTGGCCAAGCCCCTTGCAAGTTTCAGAATCTACCTTGAAGTGCACCACCCCAAGACAGACTACACACTGGTTGTGCAGGCCCTGTAGTAGGACCTTGTGCCCACAAAGGGCACATTATTTAAAACTAGTTTGTTTGCCCATATCCTCCACTGAATGGCTCTCACAAAATTAACGCAGAAAGAACAAACTCCTATGACCTAAGAAGCTAAATAACTAATGTGATGTTGTCCTATCTCACCTTTATTCTTAACTGGTTGGTTCGGAACCAATCCTCGGTTCCGACTCGGCCATTTTCAAAACCTTGAGATCTTCCACTGGCTCATGGCTGTATCACTATCCCATCATGCCCTAGGAAAGCTCCCCAGATCTCATTTGCCGCTAAACAGATCGGGTGCTTTCATTTTGGCTCTGGCTAAGTTGAATAATTTTTTCTTCTAATTATTAATATAGTTGCTGGGTTTTTTTTGCCTGTTACTTAGTTAGCGATTAGTGTTTAAGTAGTTTTCTCTCAGTTTAACAGAGTTCGTTCTTCTGTTCTGCTTCTGGCCATCATTTTCTCTTTGTTAGGCCTGTGTCACTCCCTATCCCGGCTTAAATTTTTAGTGTAAAATTAGAGAGTGTTACTGAGTAAAATTGTTGTTCCTGCTGCTTCTTTCTAACTAAAAAGGCAGCTTGTTTAAGTTAGAGGGCTATCTTTCTCCTTTCTCACTCCCTTTTGAGCAGGGCAGCTTTGTTTTCAGTTAGAGAACTACCACCCCTTCCCCTTCTTCTAGTTGTTGTGTAGAAACACACACACACACACACACACACACACACACATATATATATATATATATATATATATATATATATATACTTATATATTTATAATTATTGGATATATATGTATATTTAGAATTAGATTATAGTGATACTTTCTTATACTTGTTGTTATTGTTACTGACTTTACTATACTCATTATATCTAAGAAACATAAAGAAAGCAAACCCTCTGGGTTTAAGAAGAGTGTGAAATGCAACCAAAAAATGTCCATCACGGATGGACACACTATTTGTGTATACTGTTTAGGAGCTGTGCATCTGTAAGATTCCTGTTCTATTTGCCACTCTTTTAGTTCAAGAGTGCTGCTTGAAAGGAAGAACAAGCTTATAATAAGAGGCTTACTGAAGTCCCCCTTCGCTGAAGCATTAGAAGAAGGTCAGGGCACTTCTAAATTGACCAAGTCTCCTTAATCCAAGTCTGACAAATCTGGAAAAAGATCGTCTCCTTCTTCTGGCCATTCACAGCCAGAAAAAAAGCTGACCAAAGTTACTTCTTTGGACCCGAAGACTGTTGTGCCCGAAAAAAATCATCATTGGCTCCTTCAGCATTGGTGTCGATAGAATTTGAATAACGGAGCCGGTCCCCAGAATTGGTACCTGTCTCACCTACTTTAAGGTCACTTCTTCTACAATCGGTTGGATCTTCTGCCCCCTCTCAGTCCTCCAGGAGTCTAATGATGATGTGGAACGGGTGGTGCTCAGACTCTTAGGGATACTGGTGCTGGCCAAACTTCTATTGGTTCCAACGCAGAGAGATTTGGAACCGAACAGGACCTGACCTTCTACATCAATTCCTGCTCCATGCTGACCTGGGACCTTGGAGCCAGAATACTTGGAATTTACTTTAGTGGAACCATCCGTGCCAAGACCTATTCTGGGTTCTTCGGCCCAACATCGGCTCTGACATCCTCTGTTCCTTCTGAACTCGAAGAGTCTAGGAGCCAACATTCTCCAGTCAGGTCAGGGGAGGGGAGTCGGATCGGACAGTTGTCAGATTCGACCTTGCCTCATGGGGCTTTGGCGCGGGTGAGCTCGGCTCCTACATCAGCCTCAAAGCCAACCCCCTTTGTTCCGGAGATACCTTCTGGCTCTTTGGAGCTGGAGGTTTCATCAGATCAGGGGAGGGGGGGCTTTTGAGGTGATGAGGAGTTACTGTCTCCACAGACAGCTTCACTCTTAGGTCCTACATTCTTCCCCAAAAACACTGGCATCTGTCTTGGCACCACACCTTCCACAGACACACGGAGACCCTAGGCCTCAGAATACCTCATCGGGTGAATCAGTATATTTACAAGCTAGGAAAAAGAAATTGACATTAAATACCTTTGCAAACTGTAATAGAAAAGGTATTATTTACTTGGTTCTATGTAAAAGATGCGATTCATTTTAGTTGATAAAAGTGAAAGAAAATTTAAGCAAAGAATTTATGAGCATCTTTATGACATAAGAACCAAATGTGAAAACAATGCACTATACAAGCACAGTAGGGTATGTACACAAGCAGAATTTCAGTTTTTTATTTTAGAAACTGTTACTGCTGATCCTAGGGGTGGTATGTGGGAAACACTAGTAGAATATAGAGAACTGTACTGGCAAATAATTTTAGAAGCCAGTAGATTCCCAGGTCTTAATGTTATGAAATCCCTCACCCCTGTACTAAAATTGAGATGCAAAATTATAAATTTGTGTCCATTTACTATTATTAACTTGTTTACATTATGAGGTGATTGAGACTTGGTTTTTTATGTTTACTATTTTAAACGAACTGGTGGGGTTGTAATGACACACAAATTCCAGTAGGTGGAACTGTAAGTTCTCTTATGAGAGTTTTTATCACTTTAAATATTTGTAATTGCATATGTAGCTATACACTATATTAATTAATTATATTGGTTGTATTTTATATTGAAAAGATTTAAAAGGTTCTGATAAAGTTTTTTTAAGTTTTTTATATATTTTTTTATATTTTATTTATTTATTTATGTTTTAATCAATATTCATTTAATTATAAATCTGATGGTATTGGTTAATTACTAAATTGTTTGGTTTATATAAGGTGAACACAAGGGGATGATTGTATCTGAAGAAGTTTAGGACGAAAACATATATTGTATCTTTGACAACATTTATTCTTTGGTTGGTGTCTCATTAAACTGTTCGTTATCCACCGCTGGGTCCGAGGTGCTTTTGGTTTGTTTCTGAATCCCTTTCTTCCAAAACCTCTCCAGAATACCCTTCTAAAGAGGTCCCTCGTAAGAGACTTTGCAAGAGGAGGCATTTAGACTCCCCACAGGAGTCCGTCACTTCTGATACAGACCTTGATAAGTTAGAAGGGTCCCCACAGCCACCCACTGAGGATGTCTCCTTCGCATACATCCTGGAAATCCTTAAGCAGAGAGGTGGCTGGAAGCCCATTAACCCTTTTGAGGGTGAGTCTGTATACCTGAAGGCTTTTGGGTCTCACCCTTCCGCCATATGGGTGCCTCCGCCTTTTGACGAGCTTGTGCAAGTAATTAGTCAAAAGGTATGGGAGTCTCCAGAGTCAGTGGAACCTGTTCCTTGGAGGCCAAACAAGTTTATTACTGCTCCTGCAGACAGGGAATTTCTTACTAAGCTTGTCCCAGTAGATGCTATGGTGGTGGCAGCACCCACAAAAAAGGAACTTTCAGAGACATCCTTGTCTGCCATCCACCGAATAAGGAGTCTAGTACAATGGACAGATACAGGAAGTGCATGTTCTCTACAGCGACATTTCCACTTAGATCCTTATGTTTTGATCCTTGTAATGAATGTAATTCCGTTTGGAAATTGTAAAACCTGATATATATATATATATATATATATATATATATATATATATATATATATATCTATATATAAAATAGTATTTTGTAGCATGTATGTAGTATGGAGCTTTTCTCCCCGGACCTCCGCTGAAAATGGACATGTATCCAGTCGAACTATCCCGGACAACAAATGTAAAATAAATAAATTCAAATAAATAGATCACTGAATTATCTCACTTATTTTACTAGATTGCAGAGAGATCTGAAAGAGCTAGGAGACACTCTACAAGGTTCAGTAGCTGTAGAGGTTTCAGACAAGGTTTCCTCTCAGCTCTCCACCTTAAACTCTGTGGTTAATTCCTCCATGAGGCTTATTTCCTATGCAGCAGATGGAGCAAGCAGGGCAGCGGGTTCAGGAATTTCCCCTGAGGAGACATTCCTGCATTAGCTTGCGTAACTTTGAGGAGCTTTTTCAGTCTACCTCTGCTAATGCCCCCTTCGATGGCTCATCCCGCTTCAGGCCAAAAGTTAAGGACACACCAGGTGTGAGCAAGAAGGAAAAACTCTCTCTGCCATAGGAGTCCATTTTTCTCTACCTTCTAAGCCTTACCCACAAGGTCAAAAGGGAGGAAAGATGTGGTTTCGAGAATCCCAGAGGGCTTTTCAGGACACACATGGTGATTCTTCCCCCAGGAGCAGAGGGGGAAGCAGTAAGGGAGACACCATCAATGTACAAAGTGGCTCCACAAAATCAGGGCGACAGGGATTATTTATGTGGTTGGCCCTTTCAGCATTCCTGAAAGGAGGCCCGCCTGTCCGTCTCTAGAGGCAGTCGGGGGTCGCTTATCTTTGTACCCAAAAGCCTGGCTAGAAATAACAAAAGACAAATGGGTATAAAGCATCATATCCAGAGGCTACTCTATACCCTTTTCCATCCCCATCCCAAACATAAAGAACATCCCGGATGTTCCACCCAGTCAAAGGGAATAAGTAACTCAAGAAATTCAAAAGTTGCTAGATAAAAGAATCATACAAACAGTACCCACAGACCAAAGAGGATCCCGAACTTACTCAAGGTTCTTTTTAGATCCAAAGAAAACAGGGGAGTAGAAACCCATACTGGATCTCAGCAGATTAAACAAATCAGTAATGAAAACAAAGTTCCGGATGGTAACACTGCAGTCAATACTCCCTTTTCTGGGAGAAGATGATTGAATGTGCTCTATAGACCTCCAGGATGCGTACTATCACATAAAAATAGACAGGCCATCCAGGAGTCATCTACGCTTTCGGCTGGGAGTCAGTCACTACCAGTTTCGAGCTCTGCCCTTTGGTCTCACTACAGCCCCAGAGTGTTCACCAAGTGTATGGCAGTCATCATGGCTCACTTGAGACGTCTAGGATTCTGAGTGTTTCCGTATTTAGATGACTGGCTCCTAAACTCCACCACCGAGCATCTACTGATAAAACCAAGAGACATCACATTACAGCTCTGCTCTCACCTAGGAACCATGGTAAATTACACAAAATCTGCCTTGTTGCCATCTCAGTGTATCATTTTTATAGGAGCAGATCTAGGTACAACAAAAATGATAGCAAAATGTCCCCTAGAAAGAGTTCAAGTACTACGACTTCAGGTTTCACACCTTCTTTCCAGGAAAACAGTACAGGCAAGAACAGTCCTGAAAGTCTTGGGATCCATGGCAGCAGCAATAAGCTTACTTCCATTGGCACACCTGCACATGAGAATTCTGCAATGGTTGATGTTCACTCAGTGGTCATTACAAGAACTACCCAATGTCCCACCAAATTCTGATAATGGAATCCTGCAAGAAAGACCTTCTCTGGTGGGTTCATTCCACTCATGTGAAATTAGCTCGACCTTTTGCTCTTCCACAACCTTAAGCCACAGTGACCACGTATGCTTCCCAGATTGGGTGGCGGGGCATTATCTGGGAAGGACAGTCCAAGGAACTTTGCAGGATCATGAGGCCCATTTGCACATCAATATCCTAGAGATGAGAGTGGTGTTTTTGGCGCTGCAGGCACTTCAGGACTCTCTTCTGCTGGGAACTATTGCAATACAGACAGACAACATGTCGGTTGTTTGGTATATAAACAAAGGAGGAGGAACCAGGTCCTACCACCTTTGCTGAGAGGTCTTGAGAGTATGGCAATGGGTAACCTCATCCCATTGCTTTCTGATAGCAATGCACATCCTGGGGAAATCCAACGTGATAGCAGACAAACTCAGCAGAGCAATTCTGAAGGCTCACAAGTGGTCCCTGAAACTAGAAGTAGCGGAGACGATTTTCCACAAATGGGGCCAGCCTTGCTGCGATCTTTTTGCCATGTCCATGAATGCCAAATGCAGCAGCTATTTTGCCCTAATCACCCCTCTGGGGGAGTCACCAAGGGATGCACTTGTACACGATTGGCCTTCGGGTCTCCTCTATGTTTCCCTCTCTGTCCCTTGATACCCAAGGTTCTTCAGAAAGCCAGCTCATTGGGAAGCAATTTGATTCTTGTCGCCCCATACTGGCCTCATCAAATCTGGTTCTCCTTCCTTTGTCCTCATCTCCAGGAGGAGCCGTGGATTCTGGACCCAGTTCCAGACCTTTTGACTCGCACATCAGGGATACTCCATCCCTCTCTTCAAACCCTCAAATTGACAGCTTGGCTGCTCCGATATCAAATATACCCAGGCTCCCTAACCTTTCTTCATCCGTGAAGCATATCTTGATCTCGTCCCATAAGGATTCATCGAGGGGATTACACATGAGTAAATGGAAAATATTTTCTTCTTGGTCATTAAGTAACCACATTGATCCCTTTTCTGCTCCCATAGGTTCCATTCTTGAATTTTTGACAAAGTTATTTAATGAAGGTGCAGCTGCAACTATCATTCAAGTTTAGTTGGCAGCAATATCAAATTTTCAAGTAACGGATTTGAGCCCGAGTTTGATGTCTCACAGACTATGCAAAGCATTTCTAAAGGGCACTTTCTTATTTAGACCACCCATTAAGATCCCTTTACCACCATGGGACCTAAAATTTGTTCTACCCTGTTTGATTCTCCCACCCTTTGAATCTGCATCATCCTGTGATCTAAAGTTCTTTACATGGAAAACAATTCTCTTGTTTGCCATCACTTCTGCTAGGAGAGTTTCAGAGTTACAAGCTTTATCGATACAGCCCCCCCACATGCTTTTCCATGAAGACAGAGTCTCCCTTTGAACAAACCCATCCTTCCTACCAAAAGCATGCTCAGAGTCTAATTTAAATCAGTCCATAGAACTACCAGTATTTTTTCCTAACTATGGCAACAATGCAGAACATGCACTACATAGGTTCATAGGTTCATAGATTAGTACTAAGCTAACTGCCCTTGTGAGCCATTTTAAGCTTAGCCAATTATCCCTTGTGAGACTCAAACCCTGCACCTTGTGTTTGTAAGGCAAACACCTTAACCATTAGGCCACCCTCCCAACCCCCAACTGGATGTACATAGACAATTACGCTTCTACCTACACAGGACAAACGACTTCAGAAAATCTGACCAATTATTTGTTTCTTTCCAGAATCTAAAAAAGGTGCTCCTGTATCAGGGTCATGCTTCCAAAATGGCTATCAGATTGCATTACCTTTATATACAAATCACAAAGATCTACCCTTTAAAGTTAAAGGTCATTTTACAAGAGCCATAACAGCCTCATCTGCCTTTCGGGCTAGACTACCAATTGGCACTATTTGCCCTGCTGCAATATGGGCAAGGCCTCATACCTTTATCACTCATTACAAAGTGGATTTGGCCTCCAGGAACAGAGCCTCTTTTGGGTCTACTGTTTTGGATAATATTCTTCTGAGCTGCCCAAGAAAGTTGGAGCTAGGGACTCTGTCCCACCTGTTAAGAATGAAGGCGAGATAGGACAACATCACATAAAGAAGTTATATACTCACCATAACGTTCATGTGTGTTGTCTATCTCACCTTCATTCTTACATCCCACCCTCCTTCCCCCAGCCTTTGGCTCCTGGAGGACAGAGTGATCAAGTTTGGAAAAATATGTTCTTCGACATTCTTCTCTGCTGTTACGTTTGAATAATTTTTACTGTTACATATTGTTTTATCAGCAAACAAGATATGGGGAGCTTTCCTAGGGCATGATGGGATAGGGATAGGGATACAGCCACAAGCCAGTGGAAGATCTCGAACTTTTGAAAATGGCCGAGTTGAAAATGAGGATCGGAAACCAAACCCACCAGTTAAGAATGAAGGTGAGATGGACAACACACATGGAACATTATGGTGAGTACATAACTTCTTTTTATAAAGCACACACAAAAAGTTAAACTGTGTAACAATCTATTACCAATACTATGAACTACTGTAAGACTAATTCCTATATCTATCTGTACCTAAATGTAAATAACTGTAAAACACACACACACACACACACACACACACACACACACACACACACACACAAAACACACACAGTAACTGGAAAGAAACACCCTGACAGAAGGGGCTCACAATGGCAGAAAAAATAAACCACAAAGTGATATATAGCCTAAAGGACCAACTAACACCAGAAAGTTTGAAGTACCCCAACAAATTTAAGTAACATTTACGGATTACATGAAAAGTTAGAAAAATATGAAGTTGAGACTTAGCTACCAAGATATGGATCATTTCACAAAGTCATCAAACAAGATCTGAGGTAGCTTAGTAGATGACTACATTATGAGAGGGAAAAGTTTGAAAGGGCTTGAGGCTGGAGCACTGATGTTGCCAGATCGGATGGACTGAATGAACAGGATCATAGTATTTCTTCAAATAATCTGGAATATCAGCATGCTCTCACTGAAACATCTTATTCATCCTGGAAATAGTTTTAGAAAATAAAAATTCCTCCATGGGAGGCACTAGAGAAACACTTCTCTCAGAGCCAGAATCAGGTTCTTGGGCACAGAAAATTAGAAAATGCCCTTCTCTAATCCCTTTTCTGATAGTCAGACAGGGAATCCTCAGAAACTGAGTAAACTGGTTTATTTTTCCCATCAAAATTCCAGTCATCTTTTACAGGTTGGAATGCCTACAATAATGCATAGCCAAACCAATAACTCTTCTTTATCCACTTAAACAGTCAGAGGAAGACAAGTGTTTAACTTTCTGTCTCTTTATTCAATAAACATCCCTAGAAAGGGACCAAGTCTCTTAGCACGGCTGTGCAGGGATGCACTCCCCACTCTCTCCTCTAAGACGGACAAGACTGGCTCTCCCATGCCCAGCAAGGACATCTGAACAGCCTCAGAGGATGTGGTTGATCCCTTGTCTATGGCGGCTGCGGATCTACAGTAGAAGGATCCAGAGAAAGCAGTTAATAGTTTAAGAAACCAATTGTGGCCTCAGTAGAGTCACCCACCAGCACCTGAGACATAGGCTGATTGGCCAGGGCCCCAGCAAGTTTTTTTTTTTTTTTTTGGGGGGGGGGGGTCCAGAAGAAGGTAAAATTACGGCAGTGGTATGCACAAAAAACAAAAGTTAAAAGTAGGAGAAACAGTCTTATCAGACCAAAACACATATTTCCCTTCAAAAATAATGTTTCTCCAGAAATCAGCTCATTTTGATAGAAAATAACATTATGGAAGGGTTCCCCCAAAGGGGACTTATCTGCTCAGCAGTAGAAGACCATTAGCTGGCCACCAATCCCCCGAAGCCTGCAGGAAAAGCACTCTCTAAGGGAGACAAGAAAGTACTGCAGCATTTAGCGCTCATACTGATGGTTTTCTCCACTTGGAGCACATGCGATCAGCATCCCTGGTTCAGGTGGAGGGAGCCCTAGGCTTTGAAAGACTGGCTGGTTATTATATCCTAGACAGGAAATTACCCATATAGCTTAGTGCACTGCAGAAGTGATTTCTGAATGAACAATGGCTCACTGTGAAGACAGATGTAGTGAGGTAAGTATTTTTATTTCTATTGACTGTTTTTACAGTGATGCTGGTAGTGATCAGCCAGATATTGTTTTCTCAGTTTAAGAAGTCACTATCTGGCTCTGCAGGACTAGTGTGCATTTGTGAGAAGTAAAATGAACTTTTTAACTGGACACCTGATATGCACAGACAAAGTAAGTATAATTGTTAGAGTTGACTGTGGAGGAAAATGACTAGCTGCCAGCTGTTGTTTGCTTATTATTCTGGTTTTACAGGACTAATGTGATTTGTGTGAAGAAATCTGGAATATATTAATGTGTGGCAACTGCTTGTTTGGAACAAAGGTGAACTGCATTACATGGCCAGCTGTTTCATCGCAATCCAATGTCTGAATTGCACAGAGAAGTATAACTATAACTGCTTGGTGGAAGTTGTCTGGATGATAGATTTATCACTCAGAGACTCCCTATGCTGTGGAATAAAATCCCGGTCTATGTGAGGCAGAGCACCTCGCTGACTCTGTTCAAGAGAAATCTAGACCTGTGGATGGGAGATCGTAGGTTTACCCCGGGAATCATCTCTGGGTCACTGCTGGACAGAGGCACAACAAACTAATGGGCACAGTATTTTTTCATATAAGGGGTGGCGTAAGCCACAATAATTTGGGCTAGGCTTATAAATGCCTTAGGGCAGATAGCCTAGTATAAACCTATGAACCTATGAACCTATGAAAAATGCTGACCCTCTTGTCACTTGTTTGGTTTAAACAGCCAACTCTCAAAATAAATAAAGGATAAAATTCATCACAGAACATCTTGAGCTTCTAAGGGGCTGGTTGCCTTCCACACATCAAGGCTGTATAAGTGGATTTTGACACCCCAACTACTCTAAATCCACTCCTATTGTAAGGTGTATATAGAAAGCTGCTGTAGCTTGTATGTGGAGCTGGGAATTATGCAATTATTTCTTTAACTCTGTTCCTAAATCTCAGAGGCCTCTACCTTTTGTTGGGCTGGTGAAAAAGTGTGGTTATTTTTTCTGTAACTTTCATCACAAACTTCAGTGGGGTGTACAGAGTATTAGTAAGCTTGTAAAGGAGCAGTGTACTATCTAAAAGTAATAAGTTGGAAAATTTACTGTAATTATGTTTTCCACTTTCCTTAATATCAGACATCATATGTGTATACAGGTGGCTATCTTTTTTGGGGGGGACATTCTCTATATATGACTGACAGCAAGTATGTTCTATTTGTGTTTTTGTTTCAGTTTTGTCCTAGTCTAACATATGCAGAATGTGGCTGTCTTTTGTGGGCAGGGTTGAGTAGACATGTATATACATATGACAGCAACAGCTTGAAATATATGACTATGGTCATTTGTGCTTTAATTTCCATCTCAATTTAACACCGGGGAGGGGGGGGGTTACATAGAAAGTGACTACCTTTTTTGAGGGGGGGGAGGCAGGTACTCTTTGGTGGGGAGGCAGGTACTCTTTCCATTTATAATTTATGAATTATCACAAGCATTTGTCTTATCCTCTGGTCAGCTTTGAGCATTAAACCTTAGATATAACTCATCTCATCTTTGACATAAAAATAAATGTAAGACAGAATTTCTTTTCTATTCATGACTTTTGTTCAAGCCATCATTTGATCAAAAGGTTGGAAAAAAGTTACAAAGTGTACCTCAGAGCATCTATAATCCCATGACTTCTAGATGCCTAGCAGCCCCAAGACCACAGCTTAATTTAGTTATTACAGTGTAGTCTTTGTCAGTTAGGGTGTGTTGAAAGGATGCAGGAAAAAACAAAGTTCAAGAACAAAATTGAATTTCTTCCCTTAATTGCCATTTATGTTCAAGTTATCACTGGATGTAAAGGTTGTTAAAAAAAACTAAAATGCACCTCATAAGCGTCTAGAACCCCTCCCCCCTAAGACCTCTGGCTTAATTCAGTTATTTCCTCCATAGTTATCACAGTGCAGATGGATTATCAACTGTGACTGAGAGGACCAGGTTTTGTTCAGTAATCCTAGTACTGGAGTCAAGCAGGGAGGGACAGGAGAGTAGAGAACAGACATGGCCCGCTTTTCTCTTCTAGGAGGGAGAAAGGCGGAGGTTGCACACTTGGTGGTGCTAACTTCCTGGTGGAGACCAAGAAGCTCACTACATGTACATCCTGGTGGGGAGGGGGTGAGTGTTCATTATAGAAATGTGGAGATGCTTTCCGCTATATTCCCACTGTACATCCCTCCACATGCCTCAGCTGGTGCAAGCAATAAAGACAGGGGATCAAAAAGAAAATAGCTGTCTGAATAATGGCCCCTACCAGCCAACCCTCACCCCAGTAACAGGAAAAGAATGGGTTCACATGGAAATATCTGACCAGCTGTGTCTTTCATTCCACTGAATGGACCCCAAACACACACACACACACACACACACACACACACACACACACACACACACACACACACACACACACACACACACACACACAGACACACACACACACACACACACAGACATAAGTGAATCTTAAATACTCAGAGAAGTACATAAATAAATGGTATTGCTGCTTGATGAAGTTTGGTTCAAGTCACAGCCTGAAAATATCCATCAGCTCCATTAGATCATATCTGTTAATACGTATGTAAAAAGTCAGAAAATAATAAAAACAAAAAAAGTATTTCTAAACCAGTAAACACAACCACAAATTAAATATCTGGCTTGAAGGAGGAAAATTAAAACAAAATCTTAAATATAGTGTTACATATACAGAAATTCCCTGAAAACAAGCAAACACACACACAGAGACACACATGCACATACTTTACCTGTTGTTTAAAGTGATCAAGTGTTGGTGGAGTACGTGGCACTCCTGATTCTCCACGAGTTTCAGTCTCTTCACGGCTAAGTACATGCCCATACATGAGAAAGTGCTGCATAAATTCTTTGCGGTCATCTTCCCAAAGGTAAGAATATTTATCAAAAGATGTCAGGTAGTTCTGAGCTTGTTTCATTGCACTGTGGACCTCAGTCATGACTTCCTCTCTCATTTCACTCAAATTTGCCATTCCTTCAAGTTCCATCTGAAAAAAAAAAATCATACAAAAATGATATGAAATTAAATTCTAACCCTTACTCAGGGAGGAAAATTATAAGTTATGTACTTACATAACTTGGAATCTGTGTTGTCTTCTTTCATTCCTCCTCATGGTTGGGTTATGGATCTGACCCTCAGATTCAACTTGGTCACATTTTTACAGACTAGGATCCAAGTCTCAAGCACCTCCCACTTCCCATAATGCACTGTCCTCTGTCTAACTCTCTCAGATCGAGCTTGCTGCCCAAATAGCTGATAGACAGCAGAGAAAGAAAAGCAAGGAAGTACACATTAAGAGCCAGAGGCTCAAAACTAGGAACATAAATTCCTAAAAAGTTCTCTCCAGGTCTTTTAGACCACTAGGTAGAGGGATGGCAGGGAGGGAAGGTATGGATGAATGAAAGAAAACAACACAGATACCAAGTTATGGTAAGTACATAATTTATAAATATGATGTCTATTTCGTTCCTCCTCACAGGTGGGTTAGAGACCCTAGGTATACAACTCCTGGGTGGTCTCAAGGAAGCATATACTGAAGCACTGCCGAACCAAAGGGAGTTCTGCTTCTGGAAACAATTTCTAATTTGTAATGCGGGACAGAGGGTTTATATTGAAACATCGAAATGGCAAAATTTTGAATCCCATTACATCAAACTGGTTACATCGAACCAGCAAAACATCGAAAGGCTGTCAATGACAGCTTCCAACGGGGACATAACACAATAAGGGTACAGGCAGGGGGGAAAGCCCCCCTGCACCCCCCACTACTTAAATATACCAACTCCGAGATCACGTTACAGTGTAGGAAACGGAAATCTTCCATTTCTGCACTGAAGTGCGATCTCCGGAGTGGAATATTTAAGTGGCAGGAGGTCTGGGGGGTGCAGGGTGTCTTTCCCCCTGCATGAAGTAATTTGTTTTTAACATTCACTCCACATACTAGTGATTTTTGATGTTCCGGTGTTTTACATTTCGATGTAAGCATTTCGATGTAACGTGATTCGATATTTTGCCGTTTCGATGTTCCGATATACATCAATGACAAAGGTACGAGCTTTTGACCAAGTAGCTACAGCACAGATATTATCTAAAGATACCCTGAAAGAAAAGGCAGATGAGGTGGACACAGACCTAGTTGAGTGGGCCTTAGGAAGACCAGATAACTGTAATCCATTCCTGGCATTAATCAAGGTAATACAGTCTGTTATCCATTTAGTAAGACTAACTTTTGAAACTGCTTGACCTAGATGGCTATGAGAGAAGGGCACAAATAATTTTTCTGATTTTCAAAAAGGTTTTCTCCTATGAAGATAAAAACATAACTGCCTAAAACAACAGTAACAAATTTCTCCTTCATTAGACAAATTTGGGAAGAAAACTGGTACCTGTATGGTCTGGTTGAGGTTGGATTCTGTAGCAACCTTGGGCATGAAAGAGGGATTAGTATGAAGGGACACCCTGCCTTTGTGGAAAATAATGTAAGGAGACTTAGAAGACAGTGCATGGATCTCAGGAATTCTCTTTGCTGAAGTGATGGTGATGAGAAAGACTGTCTTCCACGAAAGAAACTTTAAGTCTTGACCACTGGCTAATTCAAACGTTTTTTTCAGTTAAGCTTTGTAAGACCACAGTGAAATCCCATAGCAGAGAAGGATCTTTGATTGGACGCCTGAGGAGGAAGATTCCTTTCAAGAAGGCCCTGCACAGTTTGGAAGTTTTAGGGGAACTGTAAACATTACCTGAATGGAAGTTAGAGATGGCTGCCAGCTGAAGTTTGATGGTAAAGAAGCTGGCTCCTGAGATGCAAGGAACAGATGGACAGCTGAAACTGGAGCTGAAAAAGGGTCAATGTTCTCTTTAGAGCCCCAGAAGACAAATCTCTTCCATTTACTCCCTTAGACTTTCTTGGTAGCCAGTTTTTAGAAGGCTAGAATAATGTCTCAAATGGGGGAAGCAAGCCTGGACCTTTGAACAATCACTGAAAGTGGTGAAACCAAGCGGTCAACGTGAGGGATATCAGATTGGGGTGAAAACTCTCTATTGGGTGAAAAAGGAGGCCCTGTTTGGATTCCAGAATCCATGGAGGATATTTCAAGTGTGACCAGAGAAAGGGGAACCAAATTTGACAAGGCCAATAGGGGTCAATTAGGATTACCAAGGACTTCATATGCTTCGCTTTCTGAGGAAACTTTGAATCAAGGGTAGTAGGAGATAAGCACAGAGGACAGCAGGGGGCCAATCGTGAACCACAGTATCCCTTATGAACTCCCCCGGAGGGGGGATCAGAGTGAATTAGCTGCTGCACTTGTTCCAGGGAGCAACAAACAGGCTGCAGCAAGGTTGCCACCAGTAGATGAAGATCACCTCTGCTACTGATTGGTTGAGGGACCACTCATAAGAAGTCAGAATGGACCTGGCGAGCTCGTCTGCTAGGATGGTGGATTTCCCCGGTATGTAAGGTGCAAGTAGAAAACAGTCCAAAGACATCGCTCTTTCCCAGACCCTCATGGCTTCTCTGCACAATGGGTAAAAGCGGGTTCCTCCTTGTTTGTTGATGTACCACACCAATGACATTTCTGTGTGAGTCGCAACAGCTCCTAGAGGGAGAACGTTCTGAAAGGCTTGCAACGTAAGGAGGACTGCTCTCATCTCCAGAACACTGATATGCAACCTGGTCTCTATGGGGGACCATGTGCCTTGGACCATTTTTCCCTTGAAATGCCCTGCCACCCAAGCTGAGAAGCATCTCTGGGTCACCGTGGCTGAGGGGGAAGGAAGGAGGAAAGACCTGTCTATCGTAAGGTCGTCCAATGTCAACCACCACTGAAAACGCCTTCTGCAAAATGAAGTCAATTTCATCGAAACAGACAGAGTCTGGTAGCGAATAGACCATTGAGCAGCCAAGGTTCATTGAAGAACTCACATAAAATACCTTGCTAGTGGGTCTAAGGGAATGGCAGCCACCACAGATCTTAGAGCCTGAAGTATCAGCATTGCTGGTGGGGAAGACGGGTTTAGGATGGCTCAAACATGATCTCTCAAAGTCTGAACATAATGAATAAGTAGAGCCACAATCTGTTTTTCTGTGTCCAAGGCAGCTCTGATGAATTCTAAACTCTGAACCAGAGATGGGTTCAACTTTGTCAGGTTTATGGTGATAGCCAGATGATTGGCAAGGTTGAAGAAGTAATCCCTGGCCTGGAGTAGCTGATGCCTGGTTGCAGCAGTGAAGAGACAGTCGTCCAGATATAGAAGTGACTTCTGTCTATTTTGATGCAATAGTACTCATCTTTTAAGTCCACAGAGCACATCCAGTCATCCTTCCGCAGCAGCAGTAGAATGGATTGGACCATCACCATTCAGAACTTTGCCTTCTTTATGAGAAAATTTAATTTGCTTAGATCCAAAATGGATTGCAGGCACTGGGTTTTCTTTGGCACTAAAAAGAAGCGACAGTAAGTTACAAATCCTTTTTGTTCAGTTGGGACCTCTTTGATGACTCTTTTTTGCAGTAGATTTAGAATTTCCATTACTGTGTACTCCCTCTGACTGGGTGGAATGTCGGGGAGTCTCTTTGATCTCTCTGGTAGAGTAAGGAGAAAGGGAATATAATAACCTCTGGATATAATCTTTAGCACCCATTTGTTTTGCAATGTATCAGTACAGGCAGTAGGGTAAAGAGAAAAATGACTCCCAACTGCCTCCAGAGATGAGCAGTCAGGCAGCACTTCAGGAGCGCTGATAGGGTCTATTAGTGAAAGGCTCCCTGAAACCCTGATTCTGCAGACTGCCTCTGCCCCAGGGCGGCATCTCCCATTGAAACTTCCTCCTCTGCCTCTAGCGAAGTATCCCCATGCTGATCCTGGGAAGACCTCTGAGATTTTCTGAACCAGGTTTTCTTGCCATTGCACTGGTTTCTAGAAAAGATGTGCTGAGGAGATGAAAACTTGACCCTGACAGCAGACAAGTTCTTCCCTTCTTGCTCACTGCGGGTTAGGGTCTCTTTGGCTGATGGACAAAAAAGGGAGGATTCGTCAAACAGGGCATTGACAAAGGACACCTAAAAAGGTTCCGCGAAATCACAAAGCCTCATCCAGGTATGTTTCTGAATAACAATGCCTGAGCCAGCTGCCTATGAGGCACCGTCTGTGGATTGGTAGATAAGCCTCATGGAAGAACTGGATATGGACAAAAGAGTTGTCAGTCAGTGGAGACCTTCTTGAAATCCTCCAATAGCATGATCTCTGCCAGAGAGTCTGAGAGTTCCTTTACCAGTTCCCTCAGTAATCGAGTAAAGTGTGCCAGAGAGTTTAACATTCTCAGCAAAAAGGTGGCCAAACCTGTCCCATTGCTCTGGACTCCCTGTTCGGTGGATAGACAGCGGAGCTCTGCTTGGCTAGCTCCTTCTTGGTAGCTGCTACCACAATTATGGCATCAACTGGAATACCCTTGGTTCAATATGGTCTGTCCTTGAGAGCAGATAAAAAACTTATCCGAGTGTTTGGGAATCGGTTCGATGGAGTTTGTCTCCTTCCAGACCCAGCGGGACACTACATCCACAAGCTCTTTGGCCTGGGGAACCACCCAGCATGTAGCTAGGCCCATCCCAAAAGCCTCTAAAGCCACATACACCTCAAGGAAGGAGGTTGAGCTGACCAACCACCTCTCTGCCTCAGGATCTCTAAAATGTCTCCAAAGGAGATGTCCTCCTGTGGTGATCTGGGGGATCCTTCTCCTTCATTGAAATCCATGTCCTCAGTGACAAATTCCAAGGGGGAGTCAATGTGTCTCCTTCTGCATGTTCTCTTATGAGGAATTTCCTCTTCTGGATGTTCGGAGGAGGTCTCAGAAGAGGAGGGGACTCCCTCTGGGGGAAGAGTTTGGAGGCTAGTCTGGAAGGGCTGATGCTGGGCAGGTATGACAGGCTCAAGTCTCTGATCCAAGGGAGGTTGATGGGAAGGGTCATAGCTCAAACAGACGGATCCCTATGGGAAGAGAAGGCCCTTTCAACAGCTTGGAATGCCAAGGGGCCTGGTGAATCTCTCCCCAGCTCCACAGAAACTGAGGCTACTGAAGAAGAAAGGGTAGGAATCCCAGAGTCCTGGTTTCCAGGTAAAATGAGACCCGAAATGTCCAGTGCTGAAGCGCCGAAGGGAAGAGACAGATCTGACATAACTGGAGCCAAATCCCTCCCCCGTATCCAGTGGGGACATCCCAGATCCGAGACCCACTGCAATCAGATGACAATAGGGTAGGGGAAGTCAGGGCAATGGTTGGAGTGGAGGAAGGGAAGCTCTTCATACTTGACCTCAGCTCTCTCAATTGACTATGATCTTGAGAGTCCAATACCGAGGGACAGATCAGAGAAGGTGACTAAGCTTGGAGGGAAACACTCACAGAACTCAGAGGGGACTGCATGAAGAAGACCCTCAAGTGGATCTGAGTCTTGAGAATCTTCCTGATCATCCTGTTCACATTGGCCTTTGAAAGGCTCCTAGAAGACCTGGAAGAAGCCATTGACAAGGGCCTGGAGTGCCAAACGAGTGTCTACTGCAGCCCGAGGGATGGAGCAGGCTCAATGCCCAGCACCAGCATGGGACCCCTAGATATTGGTCCGTAGTCTTAGTATCTGAGGTGGAAGGAGTAGCTTCAGGAGAACTGGAGATTAGATAAGTACCGGTCGGATCTGAAGAGTGCTTTGGATCCACCGGAGCAGATGTGGTCCTAGGATCTGAGCTTGTTGGATCTGAAAGTCTCGAAAGTTTAGAGGGTGGCTCCAAAGACCCCCTCAAGGACATATGAGGGCATTTCTTGGAGTCAGAAGACCCTGCCACACTCTTGCAGAGAGTTTGAGCCCCTGGAGAAGAATGTGAATCAATTTTTGGCTCCAAAATATTCCACAAAAGAGCATTTATTCAGAACAGACACAATGAAGTTCATTGTGTCTGTTCTGAATAAACGCTCTTTTGTGGAATATTTTGGCGGCAGCAGCTGATATTATTTATAAAGAATTTGAATCAGGCAAGAGGCCCTTAAGAATCAACTTATTTTTGCAGTAGGCGATAGATCTAGGACTGAAGTTCTCACAGAGCATGCCAAACGAAAATGTTCAAGGCCAATACAATATACACATAAAGTATATGCATCTGAATGCTGGAACTTATGGCTGCATTTGGAGCACCTTTTAAAACCGGTAGGTTTGCCTGACATAACTATCACAAGCACAGGAGAAACAACTATAACACCACATGTGATAACCACAGCAAAAAAATCTACCTTTATATATATATATATATATATATATATATATATATATATATATATATATAAAATAGATATATAGGGGGAACCTAAAACCAATGGCTAGTAGAGGGAAGGAGAAAGCACGGGCAAAGCCCAACTGCTGAACTAGGAGGAAAAGGAGATTCTAGACTTACACAACTATGGATGGGGAGGAAAGAACACAAAAAGCACTTATCTGAAAAACAAGAAAATAAGATAGCAATCCTACTGGAGAAAGCTTGACAAAAGGCTCGAAACTTGATAATCACATCTTGACACAGCTGGCGGCAAACGAGAGCTGAGGGAGTTAGACAGAGGATTATGGGAAGAGGGAGGAACACGAGACTTGGATCCTAGTCTCTAAAAATGCAGCCAAGTCAGATCTGAGGGTCGGATCCATAACCCAACCACGAGGAGGAATGAAAGAGACAACATCAGATTCAATATTTAATAAACAGACTTCCTCATTAAGTATATTATACTATTCACAATGAAGTAGCCAATACTTTTCAGTTACAATACTAATGGGATTCAGCACTGTAAAACTACAAGGAAATGAAAGTGCTGCTTGTTAGACTGAAAATAAAGGTTAGTTGCATAGCACTTATGTTTACTCCAAATCTTCAAAAGCACAATCAGTTAGTTACTCTGTTTTCAATGATCCTCCTGACATCAAGATGAGCTACCAGTTAAAATTTTTACACTGTAGTAAAACCCTTCTCCTCAATTCTTTCCAGACAAGAAAAAAGGGTTAAGCAAAATAGAATGCATCTCACAAAGAGCTCTTTCAAAAACATCTGAAGAGAGAAGAGGAGGAGAAAAAAAATACAAGATCCCTTGCAGATGGAGGAAGGGTAGCTGTCCTGCTGAGTTGTTCTTAAAGATGTGGCGTTAACACTATATGGTATTTAACTAATCTAGCTTCTTCTTTCAGGGTGATAAACAGGGCATTCTTATGTGTCAGTACTGGCCTGTTTGCTCATATGGAAAGTAGATACTTTTTTTTTTTTACAGGTGTCCTATTAAAGATTTGTCTTCCAAGTCCTGCACTGCACCAAGGATGGACATCCAAAAAGTACCATAGTGCAAGAACATGGATGGTAGTCAGAGCTGCAGCAGTGTAGCTGGACTAGATGGAAGATACCTAATGTAAGGAGCAAAAATAGATACTGTTCAAGCAAATGGAGTCCCAACTTGCAACTGCACATTTCCTAAACAAGTTGTTGTTTGTCTTTCAGCTTTTCCCGGTAAGGGGTCGCCACAGCGGAACTCCGGTCTGCTAATGATTGGCAGTAGATTTTTATGAAACGCCGAGGTGCCGGTTCGACGCCCAACCTTCAACGACGGCATACCCATTTACGCACGCATGTCTTTCGAATGCTACCCAACCACGGGGAGGACATGCAGACTCCACACAGAAGGCACTCCCAAGCCCAACCGAGAATCGAACGGGAGAACCTCTTGCTGTGAGGTAACAATGCTACCGCCGTACCACCGCGGCATACACCACATTTCCTAAACAAGTAATAACATTTTGATGAAAGGGCCCAGGCAAGTTTAGACAGCCTATTTGCTGATGTAATTGCCTTGCCTACATTTTGTAATTGAAACAATTAGCTGTTTTTTTTTTTTTTCTTCTTCTTCTTCATTCCAGAATCCTGAAGTACAATGAATGCAATATTTAAATGTTTGAATTCCAACTTGTTAGCAATGAGTTTCTCAGGTTAGACCCTCTTGGATCTCCAGGATGGAATTAAGATCCCAGTATGGAGAAGATGGTCTAATATAGTTTTTGACCCCTTCACTACATCACTCAATACCTGCTGGCAGGACCAGAATAGTGGTCGCTGAAAAAATTCTGTTTCTCTTTACCCTTCTTTTATTTTAAAATTGTGAAAAAGGGAAGTTATATATTTGGAATAACTCTGGATCCTTTCAATCTACTCTATCTAGAACAATTGATGGGTCATTGAGCTGTTTGTCTGATATAATCTGGCAGCACTAGTGCTCCACCCTTGAGCTCCTTTAAACTTTTCCCTCCGATAATCTCCTTGTGAAGCAACCCTCCTTGGATTGAGTTTGGTGCCTTCTGCAGAGTACTGATGCTTTTTAGCAGAATGAGAAATAGGGAAGAAAAGCTTCAGGACAGTTTTTCAGGTCCTCGGGAAATGACAATTTGGAAGGGAGATGGAGGGAGGGTTGCCATACCAGATAAACCAGGATGAAAGGATATGATACTTATGTACTTACCATAACATTTGTCTCACTTTCGCCCTGTTCAGTGTTTGGGTTCTTGGATTACATCAGATTTGACCTTGGCACCTTCTACCAGAGTTTTGGATCCGAGACTCTGACTCCTCCCCAACCCATAATTTCTCCTTCTGTCTGATTTACCTCAGAAAGAATTTGCTGACTATTCTAATTATATAAGCCAAATATTATGGAGTGAAATAATAATCTAAAAGTGTTCCATGCTTAGGGAAGGTGATGTAGAACAAACAGACAGGGTCTCAGTCAAGGTCTGTCGGAGCCCCAGAATATGTACAGGACAATTTGAAAGGGGGAAGGAAAGATATTGAACTGGGTGAAAATGAGACAACACAGATTTAACATTAAGGTAAATAAATAAAAAGAAGTTATGTAATCACCATAATGTTCCATGTTTGTTGTCCATCTCGCCATTCATTCTTACAATGATGGGTTCGGAGCAGATTCTTGGCTCCGACTCAGCCGAATACATAGCTGACAGTCTCAAACCTGGCTCGTGGCAAGAAGGTATCCTACTGAATGATATGTACACTATATATATATATATATATATATATATATATATATATATATATATATATACATACATACATACATACACACATATCTATAGATCTAACACACACACACACACACACACACACAGACAGACACACACACACACACACATATACTATATCTAACAGAGGAGAAACAAACTGAAACAAAGAACTCCTGAAGGTAGTAAAAACATCCACCAGGTCCACAAGGAGTCTTTGGCAGGGGGAAGGAGGGAGGGTTCGTAAGAATGAACAGTGAGATGGAAAACAAACATGGAACATTATGGTGTGTACATAACTTCTTTATGTTATGTTGTCCTATCTCGCCTTCATTCTTACAATGATGGGACAGCGTCCCTAGAACCTTTACCCTTGGTGGCTCACGGGATTACACCTTTAAGCACCATGGAACCAAAGGAAGCCCTGTCCCTGGAGGCCAAATCCACTTTGTAATGTGTGATAAAATTATGTAGAGTGGTCCAAGTAGCTGCTGCACAAATATTATCCATGGGAATTCTTGCTTGAAAGGCAGATGACGTAGCCATTCCTCTAGTGGAATAAGCCTTCACTTTGAAAGGTAAATCTCTGTGATTTGAGGTATAATGAACATAATACAATTACAAAGCCAATTGGAAAGAGTAGTTTTAGAAACTGAGCTACCCTTTTTCGCATCAGAGAAGGATATGAAAAACTGGTCAGATTTTCTAAAATCTTTAGTTCTAGAGTCTGAGTTGTCTATGCATGTCTAGTTGATGTAATTTGTATTCTGCCTTGTTGCTATGATTAGGAAAGAACCCTGGAAGCTCAAAAGACCGATTTATGTTAGTTGGAGAAGGGACTTGGTAAAACAGATGGATTAGTTTGCAAGGATACCCTATCCTAATGAAAAATCAAATATGGCGGTTTAATAGAAAGAGCTTGCAACTCTGAAACTCTTCTAGCAGAAGTTATAACCACTAGAAACCAGGTCTTCCAAGGAAAGGAACTTGAGGTCTGAAAATGATGAGGGCTCAAAAGGAGGTAACGTGAGTGGTAACATGAGATGAGACAGAGCAAAATTTAAATCCCAAGGAGAAAGGGGTTCCTTAAAGGGAGGTCTTAATAAGGAGGCACCTTTTAAGAAGGCTCTACACAGCCTGTGTGACATTAAGTTGGAGACAGAATCACCTATGTGGAAATTTGATATTGCAGTGAGTTGAACTCTGATGGTTGCTGCAGCTGAACCTTGCTGGAAGAGTTCTGCCAAAAATTCTAAAACAGAATGGATAGGTGCAGAAAAAGGATCAATGTTCCTGTTTTGAGCCCAAATGCAAAACCTTTTCTATTTGCTAGAATACAGTTTTCTAGTGGAAGCTTTATGAAAGGACATTAACATATGTTTAACTGTAGGAGTGAAATTGTGAAGCCTGACTAAATTGGGAAGTGAAGTAGCCAAACTGTCAATTTTAGGGTGTGGAGAGAAGGATGAAGCTCCCCAGACATATGAGTCAGCAGATCTGGCACTGGGTCCAGAGTCCAAGGGTTCTCCTGAAGATGAGGCCAAAGGAAGGGGAACCAAACTTGGCGAGGCCAGTAAGGAGCAACGAGAATTATCCTGCTTCCTGAGTACTGTGCTTTCTGAATGACTCTGGGCATGAGAAAAAATGGAGGAAAAGCATACAGAAGTCACAAGGGCCAATTGTGAGCAAGTGTGTCTCTTGATGTCTCCCCCGGAGGGGGGATTAAGGTACGTAGTTGTTGCACTTGGCATTCATGGGAGTGGCAAAGAGATCACAGAAAGGCTGACCCCCATGTTTGGAAAATCATTTCCGCTACATTCTGATTGAGAGACCACTCGTGAGGCATTAAGATTGCTCTGCTCAGCTTGTCCGCTATCACGGACTTCCCCGGAATGTGCATTGCTATTAGAAAGCGCTGGGAAGAAACTTCCCATTGCCAAACTCTTAGGGCCTCTTGACAAAGGGGGTAAGATTTGGTTCCCCCCTGCTTGTTTATGTACCAAACCACAGACATATTGTCTGGCTGTACCGCAATTGTCCCTAGAGGGAGAGAGTCGTGAAGTGCTTGCAACGCAAGAAGCACTGCCCTCATCTCTAGGACATTTATATGCAAGTGAGCCTCGTGTTCTTGCCATGTACCTTGCATTGTTCTTCCCAGATAATGCCCCCCCACCCTACCTGGGAAGCGTCCGTGGTCACTGTAGCTAAGGGTTGATGTGAAACAAAGGGTCTCCCTATGGTCACATAAGTGGAGTGTATCCACCATCTTAAGTCATTCCTGCATGATTCCGTTATTCTGATCAGGTGGGACATCGGACGATCTTGAAGTGACCATTGGGAGAACAACGACCACTGAAGGATCCTCATGAGCATTCCGGCAAGAGGGACAAGTGTAATCGTGGAAGCCATTGTTCCTAGTAATCTCAGAATTATCTTTGGTTTCGCTTTGGTCTTGGGAAGGAAGTGAAGTATCTGCTGTCTGAGTGGTACAACTCTTTCTGTTGGAAGACATGCTACCATAGAGGAGGTGTCTAGATCTGCACCTATAAATGTAATATGTTAACAAGGCAGATTTTTGAAAGTTGACTGTAATACCAGCTGATTGCAAATGTCCAAAGTTAGATCCCTGGCTTGTTGGAGTAGATGCTTGGTGGTGACAGATAGGAGTCAGTCGTCTAGATAGGGAAACACTCAGAATCCTAGATGCCTCAGGTGAGCCGTGACCACTGCCGTGCATGTGGTAGTAAGCATCTTGAAGGTCTATCAAGCACATCCAATTGTCTTTCCCTAAAAAGGAAAGTATAGACTGCAGTGTTACCATTTGGAACTTTGACTTCTTGACAGATTTGTTTAATTTGATTAGGTCTAATATGGGCCTACAGTCCCCTGTTCTTTTTGGCACCAAAAAGAATCTGGAGTAAGCTCCGAATCCTATTTGGTCTGCGGGGACTTCTTGAATGACTCTTTTGTGCAGCAACTTTTAGTTATGTACTTACCATAACTTTAGATGTTTGGGATCCATCTTGCCTACATTCTGTACTGATGGGCTCGGAGCCGATCCTCGGCTCCGACTCGGCACGCTATGCTATAGAGTGAAGCCTCTTATTGGCTGAGCTATTCTCTATCCCAGGATGCACCACCACTAATCCCCCAGATCTTGTTTGTCCGCATTCATGCACACACACATAACTGTTTATATAACATTGCCAGATGTTTCAAGATGAAACAATAGAATTCGGACCGTCCGATCTCTTCTGATCTCCAAGGCAGGGGGAAGGAGGGTGGGTTATTAGGAATGTAGGCGAGATGGATCCCAAACATCTAAAGTTGCCCACCTGATCATGAAGGGATTCACATCCAGATCTAGTGAGGTCATTGTTCCCCTGTACTCTTCACTTATCAGACCAATGATCGAGTACAATGCCCCATTCGGGATGTATCTCACCAGACATCTGCAGCAATTGGAGAGACCCCAAAAGTTCCTCACCAAAAGGATAAAGGGACTCCAAAATCTGTCATATGCTGCTAGATTGAATAAACTCCAGCTCTATTCAGTCGCATACCGTCTGCTCAGAGGTGACATGTGCCTGACATACAAGGCCATGTCCAACCCGGAATTAATGGACATGCTCCACCTCAAAAAATCCAAATCCACCAAAACCACTAGAGCAAGCGACTTAAACCTTAGCACGGATATAAATAGGACGTGCTGGAGGGATAGATTTATCACTCAGAGACTCCCTATGCTGTGGAATAAAATCCCGGTCCATGTGAGGCAGAGCACCTCGCTGACTCTGTTCAAGAGAAATCTAGACCTGTGGATGGGAGATCGTAGGTTTACCCCGGGAATCATCTCTGTGTCACTGCTGGACAGAGGCACAACAAACTAATGGGCACAGTATTTTTTCATATAAGGGGTGGCGTAAGCCACAAAAATTTGGGCTAGGCTTATAAATGCCTTAGGGCAGATAGCCTAGTATAAACCTATGAACCTATGAACCTATGGTAAGTACATAATTAAAAGATGTTATGTGATCCTGTCTCGCCTACATTCTGTACTGATGGGACAGTGTCCCTAGCACCTAATTCCTGGGTGGCTCACTGGAAAACACTCCTGAGCACTGTGGAACCAAATGAAGCTCGCCCCCGAGATGCCACATCCAATTTGTAGTGGGAAATGAAAGTGTGCGGGGAAGACCACGTAGCCGCAGCACAAATGTCACTAATGGCAAGCTTAGAATGGAATGCTATTGAAGTAGCCATAGCTCTTGTAGAGTGAGCTTTGATAGAGGTTGTAAGCTCTTTATTAGAAGAGGAATAAGCCTGACTAATACAGTCCCTGATCCATTTGGCAATAGTGACCTTTGTGACGGCTTTGCCCAATTTATTATCCGAAAAGGACACAAACAATTGATCTGTTTTCTGTGTTTGTTGGGTCCTGTCTAAATAAAAACACAATTGCCTATGAACATCCAATGTGTGGAAGATGTATTCTGCTTTGTTTGAGTACTTTGGAAAGAAAACTGGAAGTTCTAATGACTGTTGCAGGCAAAAACTGGAACAAACTTTAGGGACAAAAGATGGATCAGGTCTGAGGGATACTCTATCTTTGTGAAAAACCAGGTACGGTGGTTTTATAGATAGAGCTTGAAGCTCTGAAACTCTTCTGGCAGAAGTAATCGCGACCAGAAAGGCAGTTTTCCAAGAAAGAAACTTCAAATCACATGTTGCTGCCGGTTCGAAGGGGGAGGAGGTTAAGGCACGTAACACCACATCGAGATCTCACGGAGGAGCAGGATGAGAAATCGGAGGTCGTAAAAGCACAGCACCTTTCATGAAGGTTTTACACAATCTGTTGCTCATTAAAGGTGGGTTTATAGATTCATGGAAATTGGAAATAGCTGCCAATTGGACCTTGATGGTAGAGACTGAAGAACCTTGATTGAATAGGGAAGTCAGAAATTTCAGGACTTCCGATACCGGTACAGTGATGGGATCCAGACCCCGGAGTTGAGCCCAAATAGCAAATCTCTTCCATTTGCTAGTATACAATTTCTTAGTGGCAGACTTGTGGGCCGAGGATAAGATATGTATGACTTCCGGGTCTAAGGTATGATTCCTGACTATAGTCGGAAGAGGAGGAGCCAAACTGTTAACTTCAAAGTGTGAAGGGACTGCTGGAGTTGTCCCAACTGATGAATTAATAGGTCTGGGATCTGGTCCAGGAACCATGGACCGTCCAGTGCATATTTCCGAAGATAGGGGAACCATACCTGACGAGGGCAGTAAGGAGCAACTAAGATCATTTTGCTCCCCAAGTGAGACGCCTTTTGGATCACTCTGGGAAGGAGGGGAACTGGAGGGAAGGCGTATAGCAAGCCGGTGGGCCAAGGATGGGCTAATGCATCCATAGGACTCTCGCCCGGAGCTGGAGTGAGACAGAAGAACTTTCTGCACTTCGCGTTCAGTGGGGTTGCGAAAAGGTCGCAACAAGGAGTTCCCCATCTGCTGAAGATCTGAGTTGTCACTGCATTGTTCAGAGACCACTCGTGAGGAGAGAGGATAGTTCTGCTTAGTCTGTCGGCTATCACATTGGATTTGCCAGGGATATGAGTTGCTACCAGAAAACGTCTGGTCACCAGTGCCCATTCCCAAACTCTCATGGCCTCTCTGCAAAGAGGATAGGATCTGGTCCCTCCCTGCTTGTTCAGATACCAGACTACTGACATGTTGTCGGAGTGAACTGCAATTACGCCCTGAGGGAAGTAATCGTGGAGGGCTTGTAGGGACAGAAACACTGCCCTCATTTCTAAAATGTTGATATGAAGGAGACTCTCTTCTGAATGCCATTTGCCTTGGACTGATTGTTGAGTGAGTTACTGAGTGTTGCGGGGGCCTCTGCCGCCTCTGGGACAGCGTCTTCCAGAAAAATTTCCCCCTCCTCTGCCTCTAAAAGGGGGTCGTCCTGCTGTGAGGGATAAGACTTCTGGGATTTACGGAACCACATTTTCCCTCCTCTTTTAGCCTTGGGATAAGGCCGAAAGGGAGTGGAAAATCATGCCCCTACGGCAGTCAGAGTCTTACCTTCTTGCTCGCAGCGGGTCAATGTGTCCTTTACCTTGGGTCCAAACAAAGAGGACCCATCAAAGGGAGCATCGGCAAAGGAAGACTTAAAGGCTTCCGCAAAATGACACAGGCGGAGCCAGGCTTGCCTCCGTAGAGCAACACCCGTACCCGCCGCTCTACTCGCCCCCTCGGCTGCATATGAAATGAGCCTCATGGACGAGTTTGATATCGATGACAACGTAGCCAACTGAGAGCCAACCGTCTGGGCCAGCTGCTCAGGTAGGTTACCCAAGAGGGTATCTGAAAGCTCCTTGATCAGATCCCTCTGAAACCTAGTGAAGTGCGTTAAATAGTTCAGGGACCTTAAGGTAAAGGCCGCTGAACTGAGGGTGCGCTTCCGCCGATCCATGCTCCTAGACTCCTTATTAGGAGGATGGATGGACGTCGAAGCCTCTGCTACATCTTGTTGGGTAGCAGATGCCACCACCAAGGCATCTACAGCCACACCTTTGGTCAAAAACTCCTTCTCTGGGGGTGCTGATAAGAACTTATTTGGGCGAGCAGGCACCAGTTCCACAGAGTCTGGATGTTCCCACGCCCTTCGACAGATCAACTCTAGGAGCTCGTCGAAGGGCGGAGACACCCAGGAGGTGGAGGGCTGAGCCCCGAGGCCTTGAGGAACACCGACTCGTCAGCGGAAGGGGGTTTGGAATGCCAGCCGCCTCGTTGTTTGAGGGCTTCCAAGATGTCTGCAAAGGAGACATCATCTGAGGACGACTTAGGGGACCCTTCCGCATCATCAAGATCGGTGTCCGATGTGAGAGACTCATCGAGGGAGTCGACGTGCTTCCTCTTGCACAGTCTTTTCCTTGGGGGTTCCTCTGAAGAAGCTTCAGAGGGACCTCCAGGAGGGGGGGAACCCCCACTGGGGGTGACCTCAGGCCCCGGGGCTCCGCTGTCTAGGGACAGGGGGACTACCAAAGACCCAGTCTCCATGTGTAGGGAAGGTGCTGGTGAGACCGTGGAGGTAGCCAAAGAAGATTTGGCCAACGCACTCCTCATGGCCCTGAAGGCCGGACCGCCATAGTCCTGGGAGGGTCCAACCCCAGTGGCCACAGCAGTAGACGGTACCCCTGCAGCCGACGCACCGAGAGGAAGGCTCGGAACCGAAAACATCGGTCCCGAAGCGTCCCCCCAGGGCCGACGGAGGAGGTCCGTGTACCGAACTCCAACTCGAGAGCCGGGGTTGGAGTAAGGGTCGGGGCCGACCCGAAAACCTCCATCGGCTCCACCAGCACCGGCTCCAACGGTGCCGAGGCTGTTGGAGGAGGAACCAGAACTACAGGATGGGCCATCGGCTCCGAAGCCGAATGGGCTGGAGCCGAAACTAATTTCTGGAATACAGGAGACTGAAACAGTCTTAGGAGCACCCTGTCGATGTCCGAATCCGACATCTTGGAAGATTGGGAGGAGACCGACCAGGTCCGAACCGACTTCTCCATCGGCTCCAAAGGACTGGGGGACCGGCTCCGAATAGACTCGACCAGAATCGGTGCCAAGGGAGATTCCAAAACAATTTCCCTCGGTGCCGAGGAGGGCTTCGGCGCCGAAGGGCAAGAGTCTGAGCCGGCAACCCTCATCGGCTCCAGAATCAGTGGAGCCGATGAAGGTGACCCGCCTCTCGAAGCCCCAGCCATCGGCTCCGAAACCAGAGAAGTCAAGACTGGAGGCATTGAGGCAGACCGTTCCGCCCTCGGCTCCGAAGTCCGTGGAGCCGATGGAGAAGCCTGCCTAGATTTCTTACTGGTCGGTTCCGACTGACTGGTCGGAGCCGACGATTTCTTTTTCTTGGCTGGAGAGGAAGAGGAAGATAAGGCCTCCTCGAAGGAGGGTTTATTCAGCCCTTTCAAGATCAATTTATTCTTCCTCTCTTGGAGGACTCTAGAGGAAAAAGCGTGACACACGCTGCAAGACTCCTGTAGGTGTTTGGCGCCTAAACAGTACACGCATAAGGAGTGATCATCGGTGATGGACATTTTATAGTTGCATCTCGTGCACTTCTTAAATCCTGAGGGTCTATGCTCTTTGGACATAATGCCTGTAAACCACTCACTATATTAGTAGAAAAAAACACTATATATGTCACTGAGTAAAGATTTTAATAACAATAAAACCTTTTTTTTTTTAAACACGAAAGTTAACCAGTACAAGTACAGGTACAACCACACAAAAAACACCAAAAAGGAGGGCCAAGAACCCTCTAACTTAAACAGGTACTTGACCTCTCTAAAAATAAGCAGACTCACTAAAGAATAGGGGAAGGTCCCTTTAACTTAAACGGAAACCTTTCCCTGTTCAATCACACAAATTCACCACAAAATATATCAAAAAACACACTGATACACAACGATAGCTGTTAAAACAGCTTTTGGGTAAAGAATAAAGAATTTCCTGACAGGAAAACTTTAAGAAAAAACAGCACTTAGCTCAGCCAAGTTCGAGACCACGTCCTAGCTTGTAAGCGGCAAACGAGATCTGGGGGATTAGTGGTGGTGCATCCTGGGATAGAGAATAGCTCAGCCAATAAGAGGCTTCGCTCTATAGCATAGCGTGCCGAGTCGGAGCCGAGGATCGGCTCCGAGCCCATCAGTACAGAATGTAGGCGAGATAGGAACACATAACATCTTATGGATGTCTATAGTTGCTTGCTCCCTTAGATTGGGTGGAACATCTGGGATTGTTCTGGTCTGTGGAACAGGATTGGAAAATGGGATGGAGTATCCTCTGGATATTATTTTTAGCACCCATTTGTCTCTTGTGATAGTTTGCCAGGCTTCTGGGTACATGGATAAACATCCCCCGACTGCCTACAAAGTAGAGCAGTCAGGCCTCCTTTCAGGAGCGCTGATAAGGGTGTCCGCAAAAGAAATCACGGTCACCCTGGTTCTGCGGGCCCCCTCTGCCTCTGGGGCAGTGAATACCGTTATTGCCTCCCCCTCTGCCCCTGAGGAAGGAATCACCCCGTGCATCCTGGAAAACTCTCTGGGATCTTTTGAAGCACATTTTTCCACTCTTCTGGCCTTTAGGATAAGGCCTTGAAGGTACAGAAAAACGTACTCCAACGGCAGAGACAGTTTTTCCTTCCTGCTCGCACCAGGTTAGAGTGTCTTTTACTTTGGGTCCAAAGAGTGAGGAACCATCAAAAGGGGCATTAGTAAAAGTAGACTTAAAGGGCTCAGCAAAATTACACAAGCACATCCAGGAGTGTCTCCTAAGGGAAACTCTGGCACCCGCTGCCCTGTTCGCTCCATCTGCTGCGTAGGATATGAGCCTCATGGAGGAGTTGACAATGGAATTTAAGGTGGACAGCTGGAAGGAGACCTTCTCATTCACCCTTGCAGCTAATGAACCTTGTAGAGTATCTCCTACCTCTTTCAGGAGATCTCTTTGTAGCCTTGTAAAGTGGGATATGTAGTTCAGCGATCGTAGTGAGAATGTCACTGACGAAAAGACACACTTCCAGTATCTGTCCATCATTCAAGAGTCTTTATTTGGAGGATGAATAGATGAGTAAGTCTCTGCAAGTTCCTTCTTGGTGTCTGCTGCCACCATCATATCATCTACGTGTACCCCCTTGGTTAGGAAATCCTTTCCCAAAGGAGCTGACAATAATTTGTCTGGCCTCCAACGGACTGGCTCCATAGTGTCAGGTGACTCCCATGCCTTTCGACTAACCAGGTCCATTATCTTATGGAAAGGCGGAGACACCCAGGAGGCTGAAGGTTGAGATCTAAAAGCCTTTGCGTACACTGCCTCCTCATCAGAAGGGGTGGTGGCCTGCCAGCCGCCTCTCTGCTTCAGGATCTCTAGGATATCTGTAAATGAGATATCATCAGAGGAAGACCGTGGGGACCCTTCTGACTCATCGAGGTCAGTGTCTGAAGTGACGGACTCATCTGGGGAGTCTATGTGCTTCCTCTTGCAAGTTCTCTTCCAAGGTGGCTCCTCAGAAGGATATTCTGGGGAAGCCTCGGAGGAGAGGTGTTCACCCATTGGAGGATCCTGAGGCTCTGGATCTCTGTTGTCCTGTGAAATGGTGGTGCCGAGACAGTAGCCGGTGCCTTAGGGGGACGAGTACTAGTATCCTTCTGTGGTGCTGAATGAGTAGACAACACACTCCTCATAAGCTCAAAGGCGGATCCCGCTGGCTCCGAAGACTCCCTCGGCTCAGAGGAGACAGAGGAAGGCACCGGAGCCAACGAGATCAGACCTGAGAGTGATGTGGGAGCCGAGCTAACCCGGGCCGACGCGCCGAGGGGGTAGACTTGGCACCGAAGATCGGGGCTGAGAATCCCCCCCCCCCGGCCGAATGGGGAACCCCAGCTCCCAGACTCCACGGACAGCACTGAGAGAGTCGGAGCAGATGTCGGCTCCATGAACACAGAAGGGGGTCCCAGAACCGATGGATCCACAGTAAGTGGTACCAAGCACTCTGGCTCAGAAGGACCAGCTTGGCTCAAAGGAGGAACAACAGTGGGTATTACTGGTATAATAGGCTCCGAGACCAATTGGGTGGGAGCTGAGAATAATTTTGTCAGTGCCGGCGACTTCAGGAGTCTGCACACCACCAGTTCTATATCATCATCCGATAAGCTCCTGGTGGACTTGGAAGATAGGAATGGAGAGCGAGACCCGTGAAGAACTGGAGATCTCAACGTCAGAGAAACCGGTGAAATATCCATGGACCGGCTCTGAGTAGAGGTATCTTGTGGCTCTGAGGACTTTGGAGCCGAAGTACCAGGCTTGTCAAATAATATGACCGACTGCTCTGAGGACTGTAGAGCCAAGAAGGTAGTAGCCTTGGAGATTTTTGGTAGCTTGACTGGTGGTTCCGACTGAGTCAATGTTGCAGGTGAATGTCTTTTTTGAGATTTTTCCTTTTTAGAAGAAGGAGAAGAAGAAGAGGATGAAGAACTATGGATATCTTCCTCAAAAGTTGGCTTTAAGAGCCCTTTCAGAATCAATTTGTTTCTCCTTTCTTGAAGTACTCTTGCACTGAAAGAGTGACAAAAGGTGCAGTCTTCTTGTAGGTGAATAACACCAAGGCAATAAACACATATAACATGCCCATTTGTGATGGACATTTTTTGTGAGCACTTCTGGCATTTTTTAAAGCCCGAAGGCTTATGTTCTCTCTCTTTTGGGTCTTTATACATAATTAAGGAAAGACCGCAAAAGCAACAGTGACAAGAAAAATGTAGCTGTTGAACTACTGAACAGCTAAAGCTACACTGAATAGTAACTACAGGAAACACGAGGAAACAGACAACCAGGGAGAAAAAAATAGGGCCTCTAACTCAAACGGTCCTATTTTCCAGACAAGACAACAATTAACTACAAGCCCTCTAACTTAAACGGGCGAATAGCTCTCTAACTTAAATGAGCTATTAATAACAACAACCACTACAAGGGATACCAGTAGGCCTACAAAGCGACGGCAAAAGCCACGCCAAAGGGATAAAACTATCACTATCTAACTGTAATGCATCAAATATAATAGTATAGAGGAAAAACAAGAGAAAATTTGTCACGACTTAGCCATGGCCAAGATGAGTGCATTCAACCTCATAAAGCGGCAAACGAGATCAGGGGAATTACACCACTGCATTGTGGGATACCTTCTTGCCACGAGCCAGGTTTGAGACTTTCAGCTACATATTCGGCCGAGTTGGAGCCGAGAATTGGCTCCAAACCCATCATTGTAAGAAGGAAGGTGAGATAGCATAAAATAACATCTATTGTTATCCAAGTGTTGTCTACTTTCATCCAGTTCATTGTTTGGGACAGATTCTCAAGCTGCCTAAAAGAACCTGGGTGGACTCAAGGAAAGACATTCCTGAGAATGGCAGAGCCAAAGGAAGAGTGAACTATAGATTGCACATCTGACTTATAATGAGATACAAAGATGTGAACTGTTAACCAAGTTGCTACTGCACAGTTGTCACTAAGAGGAACTCCTTTTGCAAATGCAGTAGCCATTGCTCAAGTGGAGTGAGCTTTAGATTTTGAATGCAAAGGCAATCCTCAAGTTTTAAAAAAAGAAATGCAGCCTGACAGTCACTTTATAAGTGTGAATTTTGATACATTGTCCTGGTTTTGTTTTGGAAAAGGAGGCAAACAGCTGGTCTGACTTTCTAAACTCTTTGGTAAGGTGCCAGTAAAAATATGAGCTGTTTGTGGACATATAATGTATTATAGCAATAACCCACGCCTGGGTGTGGGTAATGCTAAATTTACCCACGGTTGGCGTGGTTTGGTCCCGAGGGCGAAGCCCGAGGAACCAAACAAAGCCAACCGTGGGTAAATTTAGCATTACCCACACCCAGAAGTGGTTATTGCTATTATATGACATTATTTAAGAAAAGAAACTATTACTTTTCTTAAATAATGGCATAGTATAATGCCTGTTTGCTGCCCTTCCGCAGATGTCTGGCATCCGGCAGTTCTGATGTACTGCGCGCCTGCGCAGTACATCAGAGTTGAGCAAAAGCAACGGAGAAAGCAAGATCTCCGTTGCTTTTTATGTTCGCTATGTTAAATGAGTTTAACATAGCGAAACACTAAAAAAAAGCAACTCTCCGTTGCTTATTTTAAAACTGTCTCCCTATGTTTAACTCATTTAACATAGCGAAACACTAAAAAAAAGCAACGGAGATCTTGCTTTCTTCGTTGCTTTTTTTTAAAACACTGTCTATCTATGTTAAATGGGTTTAACATAGCGAGACAGCTTTAAAATAAGCAACGGAGATCTCCGTTGCTTATTTTAAAGCTGTCTCGCTATGTTAAACCCATTTAACATAGCGAGACAGTGTTTTAAAAAACCGAGTTATACTAATGGAAAAAAGTCCGGGCGACTGGACCTTTTTCCATTAGTATAACTCGATTTACAACGGGCATGCTGGCCAATCAGCGTGCACGTTTTGGGGGGGGTCATGGTATAATAAGCATGTGTCCACCTTTGGTTGACAAATTACAGGAAAGTCAATGTATTGATTCAGATTTGTTTCAGATTTGTTTCAGATGGCACCTTTAGGAGAAGGGAAGGATTTGTTCTAGATGACATTATGTCTTTGCAGAAGATGAGAAAGGATGGCTGGTCTGAGAGTACCTGTAACTCTGAAACTTGTCTAGCAGAAATAATGGCAATCAGAAAGATGGTTTTCCAAGAAAGAAACTGTACGTCGGCTGAGGCCACAGGCTTAAAAGGTTTTTCAATCAATTACTGAAGCAACAATGTAGCATCTCATGGAGGAACTGGATCTTGAATAAGAGGTCTGAACAAAAAAGTTCCTTTGAGGAAAGTTTTAAATATCTGAAGAGCAGCATTAGATGAATCATTATGGTTTACGTGAAAATATTAAATGACAGCCATCTGAACATTCATTGTAGAATAAGAAGAAGTTATGTACTCACCACAACTTTCCATCTGTGTTGCCCATTTTCATTCTTCCTCAACCTGTGGGTTCGGTTCTGATCCTTGGAACTGACTTGGCTGCTACCATAGCTCATGGTAAGCCAAAAACTCTCGAGCTTATCCCTTATCCATAATGGACCTATCCCAATTACCTCAGACTGAGTTTGCTGGCAGACAAAAGGAAAGATTAGTCCTAAGACATTCATTGAGACTATATCTGAAACCGCAAGTATATACCAAGGATAATAATCTGCTAGCCATTCGTTTCTCTAAAAATCCAAGGGTATGGGGGTTGGAGGGAGGGGAGTTGAGGAAGAATGAAAATGGACAACACTGATGGAACATTATGGTGAGTACATAACTTCTTTATCTAATGTTGTCAATTTTCATTCTATCCTCAACCTGTGGGACAGAGTCCCCAACTACCTTAAATCCTGGGTGGACTCAAGGAAGGATGTTCTTGAGCACACTATTAAACTGAATGATGTTTCTCCCCCAAAGACCAGATCCAATTTGTAATGAAAGTATGTGCAGTACCGCAGGTTGCTGCTGCACAAATATTGTTCATGGAGGTTCTAGACTGTAAGACAACGGATGTTGCTACAGCTTTAGTTGAATGTGCTATTAAAGGTTTTGATAAAGCAATCCCCGATTTGTTATGGATGAAAGTAATGCAATCTGTGAGACATCTAGCCAATGTCACTTTTTGTTTTGTATTTAAGTAAGAGATAAACAAGTGGTCAGATTTTCTGATATCTTTCCTTCTGTGAAGATAAAACTGCAATTATCTACGAACATCTAATAATTGTAAACAATATTCACCCTTATTAACAAATATGGGGAAGAACACTGGTAGATTAATAGTCTGATTGATATTCACTAATGAAACCACCTTTGGCAGAAAAGAGGGGGTGGTTCTTATTGAAATCCTATCCTTGTGAAAAAATCAAATATGGTGGTTCACAAGACAAAGCCTGAATTTCTGAAATCCTTCTAGCAGAAGTTATAGCCACTAAGAAAATAGAATTCCAGGACAGAAACTTAAGATCACAATCTGCTGCCAGTTCAAAAGGAAGTTGTATAATTGCCTGCAACACCAGGTTTAGGTCCTAAGGAGGGGTTGGAGCTTTGTAAGGAGGCTTTAAAAGAAGAGTACCTCTCAAAAAAGCTTTACAAAGTTTATGAGACGCAAGTGATGAGTCTTCAAATCCAATATGAAAATTGAATGTAGCTGCTAAATGAGCTTTAATAGTAGAAGACGAAGCCCCTTCAATGAACAGTGAGGCTAAAAATTTAAGAATTTTATGAATAGGTGCTGAAACAGGGTGATAGTTATTTTGATATGCCAAAACACAAACCTTTTCCATTTACTGATGTAAAGTTTACATGTAGATGGTTTGTGAGAGGCCAAAAGTATGTGTCAGACAGGGGAAGAGAGCACAGATTGGCTGGCTATTAATGGAACTGGAGAAACCAAGCTGTCAGTTTGAGGTTTAAAATATCCAGGTGGAGCATACCTGTCAGATGGGACAGGAGACCTAGAACCGGGTCCAGAATGCAAGGTTGGTGAATTACATGAAGCCAAAGGAAAGGGAATCAAATCTGTTGAGGCCAGTAAGGTGCAATGAGGATTACTTTGGTCTTCAGCCTGATTGCTTTCTGTAGAAACTTTGGAATTATAGGAATCAGAGGAAAGGCATAAAGAAGACCAGAGAGCCAACTGTAGAGAACAGAATCCCTCGGTGATTCCCCCTGAGGGGGGATTAGGGCAAAGAAGTTGTTGCATTTGTTGTTTAGGGGACAGGCGAAAAGACTGCAGCAAGGCTGGCCCTATTGACGGAATATTCTCTCCGACACTTTTGGATTGAGGGACGATTCGTTAGGCAAGTATACATCTGCTCAATTTGTCTGCTATCACATTGGACATTCCCAGAATGTGCATTGCTATGAAAAAGCAGTTGGATGAGATCACCCAGTGCCACACTCTAAGAGCTTCTCAACACAAGGGATTGGACCTGGCTCCTCCTTGCTTGTTGATGTACCAAACTACTGACATGTCTGTTTGAATCACAATTGTCTTTGAAGGGCAAACATCCTGGAAGGCCTGCAATGCTAAAAGCACTGTTCTCATCTTTAAGACATTGATATGCAAGTTGGCCTCTATGGGGGACCAAGTGCCTTGGACAGTGTTCCTCAGATAATGCCCCCCCCCCACACCCTAACTGGGAAGAGTCCGTGGTCACTGTGGCCTTGGGTTGTGAAGGGGTGAAAGGATGAAATTGTAGAATTTGTTCTGATTGAATCCACCATTTGAAATCTCTCTTATCTCTCTTGCAAATGTTGGTGACTGTAATCAAAGTTGACATTGGTTGGTATAGTATCGACCATTGTTTTGCAAGCATCCATTGTAAAATTCTCATGTGAAATCCGGCTAAAGGGACTAGAGTTATAGCTGCCACCATGGATTCCAAGGTGTGCAGATACATTTTTATTGTTGATTATCTTCATGACTTGTGTTCTGATTTTCTGTAGTCTCAGTGGGGGAAGATAGGCTATTGCTGTCTTTGTGTTCAGGGCAGCTATCCTATGAACTCTTAGATCTGAGTTGGTTCAAGGTGAGATATTTTTCATACTTTATGGTTATCCCCCAGATAGGAACATGTCTGGAGAACCTGCTCTCTTGCCTCTAAAAACTGATGCCTGGTCAGAGTGGTAATAAGCCAGTCATCTAAGTACGGAAACACCAGTAATCCCAGCAGTCTCAAGTGAGCCGCTACTACTGCCATGCACTTGGTGAACACCCTGGGGGCTGTGGTGAGACCAAAGGTCAGAACTCTGAAATGATAGTGACTGGCTCCCAGCCAGAAACGGAGAAACCTTTTGGAATGCTTGTCCATCTTTGTATGGTAGTACGCATCCCAAAGGTCTGTTGAGCACATCCAGTTGTCCTGTTCCAAAAATGGAAGAATGGACTGAACCATGACCATTCAGAACTTTGTTTGTCGAAAAAGAAATTATGTCTTACCATAACATTCCAACTGTGTTGTCGATCTTCACTTATCCTTGACTTTGGGATTGGTTCCGAATCTTGGAATTGACTCGGCCATTACTCCAGCTTGTGCCTTCCAAAAACTCTTGAGCTTAGCTTTACCAAGAATGCCCCACTCAAGGTTACCACAGATTGAGTTTGCATAAGATAGTGACAAACAGGAAATAACTGATCAGAGACCATATCTGTATTCGTAAAGGAAGAATTCAATCTGTTGAGATAGATCGGCTCCAAGCAGGGTGGGGATGTCAAGGATAAGTGAAGACCGACAACACAGATGGAACGTTATGGTAAGACATAACTTCTTTATCTGATGTTGTCAATCTTCACATAATCCTTGACTGTGGGACAGAGTCCCCAGCTACTAAAATCTTGAGAGGTCTCACGGAAGAATATTCCTGAGCACCATCGAACCAAATGATGCTTGTCCCCTAGAGACCAGATCCAGCTTGAAATGAGTAATAAAGGTATGTGGAGATACCCAAGTAGCCGCTGCACATACATCATCTATACAGGCTCTGGCATGGAAGACTGCGGAAGTGGCTAATGCTCTAGTAGAATGTGCCTTTACAGGTCCTGGCAGTTGCACTTTACTTTTCTAATAAATGGAGGTTATGCAGTCCTTGAGCCATCTAGCTAAAGTAACCTTACAAACTGGTTTTCCCAGAGTAGCAGAAGAAAATGAAACAAACAGCTGATCAGATTTTCTGAATTCCTTTGTTCTGTGCAGGTAAAAATGTAATTCTCTGTGAACATCTAACAAATGCAAGAGTCTTTCCCAAGTAATGCCCCCCCCACCCCCACCCTTTGTTCAAAAATTTTGGAAAATAAATACGGGAAGGTGTATATTCTGAGTGATATTAGTGTCAGATACTATTTTTGGTAAAAAGGATGTATTTGTTCACAAGGACACCCTGTCCTTATGAAAAATTAGGTAAGGAGGCTTGCAAGATAAAGTCTGTAACACGGATATTCTCCAAGCAGAAGTAATAGCAACCGAAAAGGAGGTTTTTCAGGACAAATACTTCAAATCACAATTGGTGGATGGTTCAAATGCGGAATTAATTTAGGACTGCAGCACCAGATTCAAGTCCCAAGGTGCAGATGGATCTTTGTATGTAGGTCTCAGCAATAGGATTTCTTTCAGAAAAGCTTTGCACAGTTTGTGCGACATTAGAGCTGTGTCATTTAGACCATTATGAAAATATGAAATTGCAGCCAGATGAACCTATGTAGTTGAAGAGGACACCCCTGCATCGAAAAGCAATGCTAAAAATTCCAAAACATTATGAATTGGTGCCGAATATGGGTCAAAATTACTGCCTGAAGCCTATTTCTAAAATGTTGCCACTTGCTGCTGTATAAACGTCTAGTTGAAGGTTTGCAGGTGGCTAAAACAATTCATTGAAGTGGGTCAGAAAGGCTAGTATGCCTGGCAATCACTGGAACTGGAGAAGCCATGCAGTGAGTTTGAGACTGTGAAGATTCGGGTGAATGAATCCCTCTAAATGGGACAAAAGATCTGTAGCCGGGCCCAGAGTCCACGGTTCTTGAATTAGGTGAGGCCAGAGAATATGAAAACAAATCTTGTCAAGACCAGAAGGGAGTAATGAGAATTATCTTGTTCTTCAACCTGGTGGCTTTCTTTAAAAACTGGGATATGAGTGGAAATGGTGGAAAAGAAAAAAAACAAAAAACAAGTAATCTCTGTAGTATCCCCAAAGTCTCAATGCAACCCACTAAACAAGTGTAGTGGGTCCAAAAACAAAACAGTGTAAGAAACTTCTCTGTGAGGAAGATTTTCAGTCCATATATCTCTAGTTAATCAGTGTATATTAATCAGATCAGACAAAAGTAATAGATGTAGCGAACTTAAACTTGTCAAGTTAAAAAAATAAAATAAAAAATATAGAATTGTAAAGAATTACTAAGTATTCGAAAGTAATCCAAGCAAGGCAGGCAGTCTGTTTCCAGTTGAAAATCCTTTATTAAGTACACAGACAAGCGATCAAAGTAAAACAAAAATAGAGTAATAGTTTCCTCACAAGCTTTCTAAATATATATATATATATATATATATATATATATATATATATATACATACCAGGCAAGGGAGTGGTTTATTGTGCTGTAAAACAAAGTGTTATTGGTATACGTTAAATTCACATCCCTTCCCCCATCAGTGTGACATTCGAGCTGGTACTGCCCTACTTAGTAGCTGTCATAATAATATAACATTTATGTACTTTAAATAAAATTTATAATGATGTGGTACCTCTTATTTAACCAAATTATTAAGTAGATTATTAAGTCTGTTATTTTATCCAGAACAGTATACTACATGGTTGGAAATATATCAACCTTAGTCCATTTGGCAATCAAAATATATATATAAATATATACATATACACATTGCATGTAAAATATCAATTGTAAAAATCATATTCTATTTTATTTTCATAACCTATTACCTTTACAATTGATTTTTTGCATGCAAAGTGTATATGTATATATTTGGATTCACTTTATAAGCTCAAAATCCTGAAATATCGAATTTCAGAATCTCAAGCCTATAAAGTGGAAAGCTGAAAACCTTGAAAGACCAGAAGTGCGAAATTCAAAATCTCGCATGTCGGAGATGTTGAATTAGCAGTTCTGGTGCTGCTCTATGTGCATGGATTCAGGTAAGTGTTTTTGTTTAAGGGTTTTGGGTAGGGGCTGTGATGTGTGTTAGTGTGTTTTGTTACAGTGCTTTCTGTGCGCGAGGGGAATGTTGCTTGTGTGGTGGTGTTTTGTGTGTGTGTATGTAGTGCGGCCTTGGAGTGAGTATATTTAAGTAGGGGTGGTGTGGGTGGTGCAGGGGGGCTTACCCCCCTGCATATAGTAAGGGCAGGTTTGTGTGTTTGTTTAGTTGTGTGCGTGTGTGCTGTGTTGCTTTTTTGAAAGTGTTGGGAGGTATGTGTGTTTGTGTTTTTATGTGTTGTGTATTGTGTGCTGTGTGTTTTTGCCAGTTTTGTGGTTTCCCGGTTTGGGGTGTCGTGGTTGTCTTCGGTTATATGGATTTTCAACTTCATGGCCTCGAGATAATAAATTCGATATTTCAGTATTTTGAGATTATGAAGTGAATCCATAAATTTATATATATTTTTTGATTGCCAAATGTACTAAGGTTGATATATTTCCAGCCATGTAGTATATTGTCTTGGATAAAATCACAGACTTAATAATCTTCTTAATAATCTGGTTAAATAAGAGGTACCACATCATTATAAATTTTATTAAAAGTATATAAGGGTTATATTACTATGACAGCTACTAAGTAGGGCAGGACCAGCTCAAATGTCACACTGATGGGGCAAGGGATGTGAATTTAACACGTGTACAAATAACACTTTGTTTTAAAGCACAATAAACCACTCTCTTGCCTGATATATATATATATATATATATATATATATATATATATATATATATATTTAGAAAGCTTGTGAGGAAACTATTACTCTATTTTTGTTTTACTTGGCTCACTTGCTTGTGTACTTAATAAACGATTTTTGACTGGAAACAGACTGCCTGCCATGCTTGGATTACTTTCGAATACTTAGCAATTCTGTACAATTATATATATATATATATATATATATATATATATATATATATATATATATATATATATATATATATATATATATATATATAACACACACACACATTTTTTTTTTATTTAAAATGAGTTTACGTTCGCTACTTCAACTCTTCAACTACTTTTGTCTGACCTGATTAATATACAGTGATTAACTAGAGATATATAGACTGAAAATCTTCCACACACAGAAGTTTCTTACACTGTTTTGAAAAAGTGGAAAAGCATACAGGAGATCGGGGGGGGGGGGCAATTGTGAAGCATCTCTCACTGACTCCCCTGAAGGGTGATAAGGGCGAAGTAGCTGCTGCATTTGTTGCTCAGAGGAGATGCAAAGAGATCGCAGCAAGACTGGCCCCGTTGATTAAATATCCTTTCTGCCACCAAAGGATTGGGAGACCACTCGTGAGGCATTAGGATACTCCTGCTCAACTTTTCTGTAGTCATGTTGAGCTCCCAGAATATGCGTTGCAACTAGAAAGTGGTCGGTTGAAATTGCCCCTTACAAAACTCTGAGAGCTTCTCGACAAAGAGGGTAAGATCTAGTTCCCTCTTGTTTGTTTATGTACCAAACTACTGATATGTTGTCTGTTTGGACTGCAATCATTCCCGAGGGGAGGGTTTCTTGGAATGCTTACAATGCTAAGAGCACTGCCCTCATCTCTAGAACACTGATGTGCAAATTGGCATCCAATTGGGACCAAGTGTCTTGGACTGTCTTTCTCAGATAATGCCCGCCTACCCTATCCGGGATGCATCCATGGTCACTACAGCTTGGGGTTGTGGAGGGACAAAAGGGGCAGCCAGTAGAATGTCATTGGAATGAAGCCAACAACTCAGCTCCTTTTTGCATAAACTGGTGATCCAAATTTGATGTGACATTGGTTGCATCATTAATGACCATTGTGACGCTAGGAGCCATTGAAGGATTTGCAAGTGAAATCTGGCAAGGGGAACTAAGGTAATGGAGGCTGCCATAAATCCCAAAATCTGAAGCACTGATCTTGCAATCACTGTTCTGCTGTGAATGATCTGGGTGACTTGTCTTTGAAGTCTTTCTTAGGGAAGAGATGCAATGCAGGTGCTTGTGTTCAGCACCACTTTTATGAACTCTAAATGCTGTGTTGGCTCTGGATGGGATATTTTTGTAGTTTACAGTAATCCCCAATGAAGAACAAGTTTAAAGGACATAATCCCTTGCTTGTAGCAGTAGATGCCTGGAGGTTGTAGTAATGAGCCAGTTGTCTAAATATGGAAACACACGGAATCCTTGCAGTCTGAAGTGAGCTGCGACCACTGCCATGCACTTGGTAAATCCTGGGGGCTGTGGTGAGGCTAAAGGGCATGGCTCTGAACTAGCAATGGCTGTCTCCAAGCCAGAAGCGCAGAAATATTCTGGAGCATTTGTCTATTTTTATGTGCTAATATGCATCCTGAAGACCAGAGCTGCAACCATACTGGATCTGGTCCACACTAGAGACTGCTGCACATCCCCTAATGTAATGCCTTCCCTTGAAAGGTCAGACCACAAAATGGTCTCCTCTGAAATAAAAATAAAACATGGACCCCCAGCTAAACCTGGAATATTCAGGAACTATTCTAAGGCTAACATACTGCTATTAAGTGAGAACCCAGAAAGATTTCAAGCCCCCATAAACCCTAAGAACACTTCTGCCTATGCAGAACTGTTCACAGAAACCCTGTACAAGCATGTTAATAGCTGCATAGAGGTAGCTGTATCCACCAGGAAGAAGTACAGAACCAACTCAAAAAATAAAAGCCACCCTGGTGGAATCACAAAATCAATCGTCTAAATAACAGGAGGAAGAAAATCATGGCAAAAATTAGGAGGTGCAGCACACAGCAGGATAAAAGCACCCTCATTAAACTAAACAAACAACACAGAGGACAAATAAAGTGTACCAAAGTCAAATTTGAGGTAAGTTTGGCCTCCCAGGCCGAGGACAACCACAGATCATTCTTTAGCTATGTCCGCAGCCTCAAAGGCAATATACAATTGTGTGCAGAGCTCATTGTAAATGGAGCCACCTATACTGAGCCAGACGATATAGCAAACCTCCTGGCTGATAAATTCAGCTCCAACTTTACTTCTCTCTTCCCCTCAACCTTCCCTCAGGAAATATCATCAAATATAATCCTCTCTACTATCACTAAGGAACAGGTCCTTAATGCTCTCTTAGACCAAGAACACTGCATCAATGGGCCCAGACAATATCCCTGGTTGGCTTCTAAATAGCATGAAACATGACCTATCAGGACCTCTAGAATTAGTATTTAACTATAGCCTCCAAACAGCCTTCATGCCTCATGAATGGAGAAAGGCAAGTCATCTCTCTGTACAAGGGTGGGCCATCTAAAGACCCTGGAAACTACAGACCCATAAGTCTCACTAGTTCTATATGTAAAGCCATGGAAAGAATTATCATGGAGATGATCAAGAGAGATATAGTAAACCTCCAGACACTGGACCAAACTCAGTTTGGATTCGTCAAGGGCAGGTCATGCCTAGTCAACCTGGTGGACTTCTTTGAGGAGGTCACCAAAGCAATGGATGAGAGCAAAATTGTTCACACTGCCTACCTTCACCTGGCCAAGGCATTTGACACAATACCCCACTCGGGCATTCTTGACAAACTCAAGAGGTTAGGTACAAACCTGTATCTCACCCAGTGGATAGCCATCTGGCTCACAGACAGGACCCAGGAAGTTAGAATTGGTGAGTCCACCTCTACAAAGAGGCCAGTCACAAGTGAAGTCCCTCAGGGTCAGTCCTCGGACCGCTCCTTTTGGCATTTATTTCTCAGAAGTCAAGGCCAATGTCAGTGGTCTCTGGCTGACTAAATTTACAAATGATTGCAAATTAGGAGCTGTCACTGAATCTCACACTGACACAAATGTTCTACAGGAGGGGTTGACATAGACAAACAAATTGTGTTAGAGCCATGGACTAAAACTAAATGACAAGAAATGCATAACAGTATCCTTTAGGAAGTCATCCATCCCTGGTAAATGTCATATTGACAAAACACCCCTTAGAGCTGACCCAGTAGTCAGGGACTTAGGGACGCACATAGATAGTAATCTAGCCTTTGATCATCACGTGTCTACAGTGGTGAGGAAATCATTCTGTGTTGCGCAATGTATAAACAAAGGTATGGCATCTAAGTCTAAGGAAGTCACTGTTCCACTGTATTCGGCTTTTGAGGGGACATCTATGCCTGGCATACAGGGCATTGTCAGACCCCACTCTGATGGACCTCCTGCATCTCCACAAAACAAACAGCACCAGAATTACCCATTCTAAAGACTTAAATCTTGCCTGTGATATAAATAGGACCTGCTGGAGAAATAGGCATGTATCCTAGAGACTACTCCATCTATGGAGCAGTCTTCCCATCCATGTGAAGCAGAGTTCCTCCCTAACCTAATTCCAGTGCAACTTGGAAAATTGGATGGGAAACCAGAAATTCATCCCTGGTTTGGCAGCTATGTCTCAAATGGTCACAATTAACCTGTAAATGAATCATCTTCCAGGCCCATGTTTACGCTAAATCAAGGGTATCAGAACTTATCAGAGATTTGGGATGCATGTCTAGGCTTAAAAAGGCCCTTGTGATCGTTAGCCTAGTAAACACCTGTAAACCTATATTGAGCACATCCAATCGTCTTTCTCTATGAACAGGAGAATAAACTGAACAGTGACCATCCAAAATTTGGTATTTTGAACTAACTTGCTCAAAGCAACACGATCCAGAATTGGTCTCCAGTCCCCCGTCTTCTTTATCACTAAAAACAATCCTGAGTAAACTCTGGATCCTATCTGGTCTGGTGGGAGTGTTTGGATGGCTCTTTTATTGAGCAGTTTTTGAATTTCTATTACTGCCACATCCCTGTGACTGGGTGGAACATCCAGGATTCTATTGGATGTCTTGGATTGATTGAAGAAGGGAATAAGGTAACCTCTGGTTATGATTCTCTGCATTCAATTGTCCGTTGTTATGGTTAACCAGGCAGGTAGGTGCAGGGAAAGTCATCCCGACTGCCTCCATAGGATGGCAATCGGGCCTCCATTCACGAGTGCCAATAGGAATTTCCAGGGAAAGAATCCCTGGAACCCTGATTTTGCGGCTCACCTCTGCCTCTGGTGTGGCATCTTCCATTATGACTCCCCCTCTGCCCTGGGAGGAGTCATTGCCATGTGAGCCCTGGAAGGGCCATTGGGTCTTTTTGAACCATAGCCTTCTCCTCTGGTTCCTAGAGTAGGGCCATTGGAGAGTGGAAAAGCATACACTCACAGCAGAAAGTGTCTTTCCATCTTTCTCACATCTAGCAAGGGTGTCTTTAACTTTGGGTCCAAAAAGGGATGTTCTATCAAAAGCAGCATTGACAAAAGAAGACTTAAATGGCTCCACAAAGTCACACAAGTGCATCCAGGCTTGTCATCTCATAGCTACCCTGTTGCCCTGGTTGTCCCTTCACCTGTGTGTGAGATGAGCCTCATGGACAAATTACATATTGAATCAAAGGTCGACAGCTGGGAAGCTACATTTGCTTGAACTCCCTCAGCTACGGTTCATGTCAAAGTATCTGACAGCTCCTTTATCAGATCTCTTTGAAGCCTGGTGAAATGTGCCATGAAATTCAAGACACTAAGCGCTAAGTTCGATGAAGCTTATACACATTTCTCCAATCTATCTAACATCCTAGACTCCTTGTCAGGAGGATGGACAGTAGGACTTTCATCAGCAAGTTCCTTTTTGGTGGCTGCCACAACCACCATGGCATCCACTGGCACCCCTTTAGCCCAGTGCTGGTGATCCATGGGAGCTGATAATGTACAGTCTGGGCTCTTAGGGATTGACTCAATGGATTGGGGAATCTTCCACACCCACTGAACAATCAGTTTAATGAGATTATCAGCAGGTGGAGAAATCAAAGCAGTAGATGGTCGGGCATGGAAAGCATCTAGGTATACTAACTCCTCTGAGGCAGATTGTTAGGAAGTCCAGCCACCCCTCTGTTTTAGGAAATCTAAAATGTCACCAAAGGACATGTCTTCTGGGGGTGACCTTGGGGAACCTCCCCCTTCATCAAAGTCAGTATCTTCTGTGAAAGACTTTTCAGGGGAGTCTAAGTGCTCCCTTTTGCACTTTCTCTTCTGGGGTACCCCCTCAGTGGGACTGGCTGGGGAGATGTCTGAAGAGGACATAACCAGCACAGTTAAATCCTGAGGTTCGGTTCCTCTGCCCACCATCCCAAGTCAAAGGCTGGCGGTAGCTCTGGATGAGGGGAAGGACCAGGGGTTGTTCCAGTGAAAGAGGAGTCAACTGAGAGTTTGCAGTAGACAAGGCCCTCTCCATGGCCCGGAAAGCAAATCCCCCCCCCCCCCATAGAGGAATGGGAGCCCAGAATGGAAATAGATTTCTTCAAAATCATGGTCCCATCCCACACCAAGTGAATCGCACTCAAGCCTGAAGCTGGAGTGGAACCTGCGTGTGCCAAAGCCCTGAGAAGCAAGGATGGCTCCGACAAAATCAGTGTCGAACCACACTCCCCGGAACCACACCAAAGCCTCAACCCTGAGAGGTCTCCAGTTCTAACAGAACTGAAGAGCTCAGGGAAGTTATCACTATCAGAGACAAGACTCTCATTGGCCCAGATACAGTTGACACTGGGAACTCTGAAGGCTCAGATGGAGTCAGAGTAGGAACAACAGTCGGGTGACAAATATGCAGGGTTTCAGAACCAGAAGTGCTAGGAACCGAGGAGGTAGCTAGTCCCCTCACCACCAGGAACTGGTCCACCAGCCTCAAAACATATGATTCCTTGAGGCTCTTGGTGGAGCAGACCGAGTAGACCAATGGAGACTGAGGTCTATGCAAAATGGGACTTCCTGGTCAGTCCACAAAAAGGATCAATTCTTGGGGAGTATCTAGTTTCTGGTAAGTCCTTGAAAGAAAACTCCTTTGATTCCAAAATTGGTAGAACGTTGGAGGGTGAAGTGGTCTGAGACAAGGAAGACATGGCACTGCAGCTGTTAATGTGGAAATTGGATTGATGGAACCAGTGAAGACAGTTTCTCTCCCAATGGTTCTGTGGAAGATGCGGGAACCGTAGAAGACTTCACTTTTTTTACCATCGGTTCCGAGGAAAGTTTAGGAACCGAGTGGCTTCATTTTTTTGACCCATCATGCCTAGAGGATGAGGAGGAGGAAGGGGAACTTATATCTGTTTTAGAAATCACAAATATAACCTCATCAAAGCTAGATTTTTATCAAACCCTTAAGGGAAGACTACCAATGACTGTATAACAGAAAAAGGGACACACAGCAGTTAAGTAAAGAAGAGGAGTTGGGAAACAATAAAGGATCTAAAAAAATAAATATAAGAAGAAAAATACAAAAAATGGTAAATAAGACTCACAAATTGAAGAAATTTCTAGCTCGAGAGCTGACAGGAGAGGAACGTGCCTAGCACTTGAAGCAGCAAATGTGACCTGAGGTAATCTTGAGAGAGGCATTCTGGGTATAGCTAAGCTCGAGAGTTTTTGGAAGGTGCAAGCTGGAGTAATGGCTGAGTTTGTTCCAAGATTCGGAACCAAACCCACAGTCAAGGATTAAGTGAAGACTGACAACATCAGATCTGACTTGTTCAAAACACTGAGATCCAAAATTGGTCTCCAGTCCCCTGTCTTTTTTGGCACGAAAAAGAATCTTGAGTAAGTTCTGGATTTTCTCTGGTCTGACAAGACTTCTTGGATGATTCTTTTTTTTTTTTTAGCAGTTCTTGAATTTGTAGTACTACTTGTTCTCTCTGATTGGGTGGGACACTGGGGGTTCTTTTGCAAATGAGGGGGTGTGGAAGGGAAAATGGTCTAATATAACCTCTGGAATTATCCTCTGCACTCAGATATTTGATGTTATTTCTAGCTAGGCTCTTTGGGCAGGGATAGTCAACCCCCAACGGCTTCCAGAGGAAGGAGCACTGAAAGGGTTTACCAAAGAAAGAATCTTTGTATCCTTGGTTTTGCGGGCCTCCTCTGCTGTGAGGGCATCATCTTCCATTGAAGTTCTCCCCTCTGCCCCTGAGGGAATGACTTCTGTGTGTGTCTTGAAAAGACCCTTGGGACTTTTTGAACCACATCTTTCCACTGCTTCGCTGATTCTTTGAAAAGGATCATTACAGAGGGGAAAAATGTCACACCTGGATAGTATCTTTAACTTTACAACTAAACAAGGATGTGCAGTCAAAGGCAGCATAAGACTTGAAGTGCTCTGCAAAATCACATAAGCGCATCCAGGTGTGTCTCCTGATGGCAACGCCTGAACTTGCTGCTCTTGTGTCCCTTCAGCTGCATGAGAAATGAGCCTCATGGAAGAGTTGGATATAGACTGTGGGGCAGCCAACTGAGAGGCAACAGACTCCTGAACCTCTTGAGAGATGGATCCTGAAAGGGTATCTGAAAGTTCCTTAGTCCGATCCCTCTGAAGTCTGGTGGAATGTTGCAAAACATTCAAGGACCATAACGCAAAGGTTGTTGAAGCATAAGCTCGTTTCTCAAACCTATCCATCACTTAAGACATCTTGTTGGCTGGATGGATAGAGGAACTTTCCTCAGCTAGTTCTTTTTTTTGTTGCTGCTGTGATGACCAAGGCTTCAACAGGCAAATCGTTTGGCCACAATTGTTAATCCTCTGGGGCAGTGATAACTTTGTCAGGTCTTCGGGAATGGGTTGAATGGTGTTCGGGGTCTTCCATACCCACCAAGAGATCAACTCAGTGAGCTCATCAGTGGCTGGAGTTACCCAGGAGGTATATGGGCAGGTACCAAAAGCCAGCAGGTACACCGACTCCTCAGATGATAGATTATTGCACTTCCAATCACCTTTTTTTATTTTAATATTTCAAGGATGTCTCTAAAGGAGACATCATCAGGAGGTGATCTTGGGGATCTTTTGTCCTCATTGAAGTCTTTTCTCTTCTGTGACAGATTCGTCCGGGAAATCCAAGTGTTTCCTCCTGCACTTTTTTTTCTTAGGGACCTCTTCAGTGGGATGATCTGGGGAAGTATCAGCAGAAGAGGGCATTCCCTTCTGGAACTCCTGAGGTTTTGGTACTCACTGTCTCCGTGGAGGCAAAGGTTGAGACTCTGAACGTAGGTGTGACAGGGATGTGTGTTCTGAGTAGGAAGGGTCCGACTGACTGACTGCTACAATCATAGCTCTCTCCATAGCCTTGAAAGCTGATACACCCAGAGAAGGAAAAAGCCCCAGATCCGAAAAGTTAGGTCTGGGAGCCAAGGTCACTTCCTGCTCTGAAGAGATCTCTCTTAAAGCAGAAGACAGAGCCGAGCTGATCTGTGCCAAAGCCCCAAGGTGCGAAGAACACTCAAAAAATACAGGAGTCAACTCTAACCCCACAGAACTGACAGGACAGATGTCCTAGTCTCATGTTGCAGTATTCATAACCTTAGGGAGTTGCTGCCTGCAGCACTGGACATCCGGCCAGTATACATTATATTAGAAGGCGGGGTACATGCGACGTTGCATTCAGGGGCCATAAACTGATGTTGGCTATATCTGTGACATCTGCACGTACCCAATTCAGAACTTTTCTGCCGCAGTGAAATTGAGACGTCCGATCGCCAGTTCAGTAATCCAGTGTTTGCTCGATATCGGCCTTCCAATTTCTTGATTGTTTAAAGGCAGTCCGCACTGAGATAAGTATCCTTGTGTTTTTTTTTCCTTGTTTCTTTGCTGTTTCTTCAGACGTACATGTCTACTACTAAGGGAAAGTGTGCTTGTGGTAGGCAAATCCCACATAAAGACACAGGTGAGCAGTGTTTACTTTGTCTAGGGGTGACCCATGATTACAAAGCCTGTACCGTTTGCCAATCCTTTGTTCCAAAAATCCTTAGAAGCCACCTGGCGGCTTTAAAACTGTATTTAGAAAATCAGCGCCTCAGACTTTGGCGTACGATATGGAAAGTGGAGCAGGCACCTCCGAAGAACCACCTAGGAAGAAGGCCAAGAAACTTACGCCTGATGCCTTAGCTGCACCTCAGTTATCCGGTGAGATCCTTGAGGCGAATATCAGACCAGGATCACTCTGTACATCGGGTATTGCACATCAACCGGGAACCAAAATGGAAGCCGGTGCAACGGATACTCAGAGTACGTCTGCTGAGGTTTTTCAACTATCAGAACCTGATGGTGAGGGGGAACCACGGCTACTGGCTTTGGAGGGCATGCTACTATTTCAGTCTTGCCATCTGCTATTATGACAGCTCCTAGGCCCACTTCTGCTCCTTCCACTCCTTTAAAAAGGAAGCAAAAGGAGAAACATACTTCTAAATATCCTACTCCACCATGGGAGACCTTCTCCCAGACTTTGTTTCAGGCCTTTCAGGATCTTCAAATCCAGATCTCCCAACATGTCCTACCAATTGCTCCTCAGGTACTATCTCAGAAGGAGTCTTCCTTCTCAGATAAGTTCTTAACTTACAGCTCCCAGTTAAACTCCCCCAAAGATTTTGTTAACCCTGAAGAACAGTCTCTTACTCCTGACTCCCCTGGAGAAGATTTCTCCTTTGGAGATAATATTTCTCTGCTTAGGCAACATTTAAGTGGGAATAGTCAGATGTCTCCGACACCAAAAAGATATACTTTGAACTACTGCAGATGGGGCAGCCCTCACCATCTGCAGTCCCACCTTTACTCCCAGGATTCCAGGATGCTTTCTCTGCTGCCTCACAAACTCCAGAATCACAGTCTCCTGCTTCTAAGAGTCCAGACAGATTCTACAAGGTGCCTGCCAATTTGCAGTATCTTTTCAAAACCCTCATGCAGACACTGCAGTAATTACAGTGTCATCTAATAAGTCTTGAAGGCAACTACCTTCCTCTTCCCTGCTTCCAATGGATAAAGATAGCAAATTTATGGACAGGTTAGGGAAGAAGGTATATACTTCATCCACCTTGTCATTAGGGCTATTAATTATCAGACCCATATGGCTAAGTTTGCTTTAGGTTCCCTGACTAAGGCCTCTACTCTTCTGTCGGAGGTCCCAGAATCTTCTGTTAAGGCACAGTTAAGTACCCTTATTTCCATGGTTTCTCAAGTGACCAGACACTCTATTAAGTGCAGCTACAACACTGTAGAAGCTTCTTCTAAGTTTGCTGCTTCTGGCTGTGTGATGAGGAGATTTTCATGGTTGAGACTTCAGCCTTTGCCTTTGGCTGTCCAAGCTAAGTTGTCTGGTGCACCCTTGGACACTCAAGCCCTTTTTGGAGTAGCCTCTGCAGATTTACTAACGTCTCTACAGGAAAAAGGCAAAGATTTACAAAATTTAAAACATTTACTAGTCTCACTTGTTCCCAGATTTCATAGAAATGACTCCCAAAGACCTAGCTTTGTCAAGAGACAGTCCTCTCATCCCTCTACTTCTCATTCAAGGGGACGGAGGTATACCAGAAAACAATCTGCTCCCAGGTCTTCTACCACCTCCCCACCATCATTCTTTCGGAGGCAGCCAGACCAAGACAGAGCTCCTCCATTGTGACTCTCATCTCTTAACCAGTTCCACCCCCCCATCCCTACGTCTTACCTTCTCCCTAACCTCTTGGCAGAAAATCACCTCAGACAAGAGGGTGCTTTCCATCATCTAGATTGCAAACTTTATAACTTGGTGGGCTACTCCACCCTTCCAGGGAATACCTCAACTCCCTCACAATCAGATGCCACTATTTCCTTCTATCCTGAACCAACTTCTATCTCAGAGGACTATAGAAAAAGTACCAGAAGATCAGTTAGCCAAGGGATTTTTTTCAAGGATGTTTTTGGTCCCAAGAAAAGATGGCCCTTGGAGACCCATCCTTGCAAGCATTCATGGCCTCATTAGATCTGAAGGATGCTTACCTACATATCCCCATCTTCCCACCTTACAGCAAATATTTATGTTTCTCAGTGGGTTCATCACATTTGTAGTTCTCTGCCTTACTCTTTGGCCTCTCCACAGTGCCAAGAGTATTCACGAAGTGCCTAGCCCCAGCCACTGCACACTGCAAAGCATACAAATTTATCCCTACTTGGACGACCTTCTTATTCTGCACCAGGATCCGCTAACCCTGTCCAAACACCTGCACATGGTTTGCAACTTTCTACAGAGTCTAGGCTACATGGTGAATTGCCTAAAGTCTCAAATGACTCTTTCCCAAGACCTGGTCTTCATGGGGTGCAGGATACAGAGAAACTTAATGTCAGGTTTTTGTCCCTACCCAGAAAGTGGAATTTCTTTCTCTGTTCTTCCACTCCTTGCTACCTCTAACTACCATATCAGCCAGGGAATTTCACAGGATAATAAGGTACATGGTCTCCTTGATTCCCATGATCACTCTAGCCAGGATGCACATGAGGAAGTTTCAGTGGGTCTTGAGAAACTCTTGGAGCCAACATTCTCACCCCCTGGAAACAAAACTTCCTCTTCTTCCCTGTTTAAAAAGGGAACTCTCCTGGTGGATTGCCACCATTACCCTCAATCAAGGGGTACCCTTGCAGATTCCACCACCAAAACAGCATCTATTCACAGACGCGCCAGATTTAGGTTGGAGAGCCATCCTGCACCATGCCAACAATCAGCACAACGTACAGGGGGAGTGGACCATTCAAGAAAGGAAGGACCACATCAACCTAAAAGAGCTAAAGGCCCTATCCTTGGGTATGCAGGCTTTCCAAGACATCCTTCTGCCAGGCACCATGAAGGTCATCACAGACAACATGACTCTCTTGTGGTACATAAGCAAGGAGGAACAAAGTCGTACCCCCTCTGCAGTCTGGCTATACAGATATGGTCCCTAGCAGCAGCACTTCGAATTCACTTGCAGGCAGTTTACATCCCATCAGAAGAAAATGGGATGGCAGACACCCTCAGCAGAACCTTGACACCCTCTCACGAATGGATACTTCACAGGGTGGTATTTCTGGATCTAATTCACAGGTGGGGTATTCCTCAGGCAGATCTGTTTGCCCCCCTAGAACAAACAGATGCCCCTCTTCTGCACAATGCTCCCCCATCCACAAGGATGGAGGGTGGATGCCTTCTCCTTTCCATGGGAGGGAATGTTCCTCCATGCCTTCCTTCCTTTTCCTCTATGCCTTTCTTCCTTTTCCTCTGATTCACAAAGTCCTCCTGAAAATACAGAAGGACAAACCAAAAATTCTGTTGCCCCCTCACACCCCTCCTACTTAAATATATCAACTCCGAGATTGCACCGCAGTGGAGGAAATGGCAAAGTCCCGAAAATGACCCAGTGATTTTTTTCCCTAGGAAAAAAAAATCGCTATTCCTTGCTTTCAGAATTTTGCCATTTCACGGAGAACCCCACCTGTCAAGGCCCATTCCACCAGAGCAACTACTTCTTCAGCAGCCTTCTTCAAGAGTGTCGATTACGCCTCTATCCTAGAGGCTGCAACTTGGTCTTCTGTACATACCTTTACCAAGCATTACAAATTGGATCTGATCTCCAAGGTCTATATTACGTGATCGAATGCTTAGGTGACAGAACACCTAAACATCGACCACGTAATATTGAACTGCAAAACAGTGAATGCTGCCGGGAAACTTTATCATCGGCCACAAAAAAAAAAATTCACTTTACAGCCAAACTAAGTGGGGGCCTTTGCCCCCCACACACACCCCGACATGGGGGGCTTGTGCCCCCACCCCCATAACTAAATATACCAACTCCAAGATCGCTCCACAGTGGAGAAAACGGCAAAATCCAGCGAACGGCCAAGGGAAATCTTTGCCTGCGTTAAATTGGCCATTCGCTGTTTTTTGCTTTCGATATTACGTGGTCATGTTTAGCTGTTCGATCACCTAAGCATTAGATCACATAATATAGAACCGATCTCCAGGACTAGAGCAGGGTTTGCTAGGTCCATCCTACAGGGTCTCATTGACTCTGCTCCCCTACCTACCTCCCATGCAACTTCCTAGAGGGCTGTGGTACTCTCCCTAAGGTTATGAATACTGCAATATGAGAAAAGATGGAGGTGTCCTTCTCTTCCATATTGCAGTATTCAATCCCACCCACCTATCCCATGTTCCTGGACATACTTATAACACTGTTTGGCGTGCATGGGGAAATTTGGCTTAGGATATTTCCTCTTCCTCCTGTGGTCACTCTCTCTCTATGCGGCAGCCAATTTCTGAATTGGGTATGTCCAGACATCACAGATATTGCCAACATCAGTTTATGGCCCCTGCATTCAACGTCACACGTACCTCGCCTTTTAAAACTTTGGTATACTGTCCGGATGTCCAGTGCTGCAGGCAGCAACTCCCTAAGGTTACGAATACTGCAACATGGAAGAGAAGGACATTTATGGTTATGGTAAGTTCTTACACAACTATTCTATCCTGAGAGGTCTTCGGTTCTGACTGAACTGAAGCGCTCAGCACAATAATCGGTTCTGAAGATTAAGACATCTTCCATTCCAATGCAGACAGCACCAGGCAGCTCAGAAAAAGAAGTTATGTACTTACCATAACGTTCCACGCGAGTTGTTTATCTCGCCTTCATTCTTACTGATGGGTTCAGAGCTGATCCCTCGGCTCTGAATCGGCCTACTACAAAGCTCAAGGTCTTCAAATAGCTCGAGGCCAAGTCCCTATCCCATGATGCACTTAGAGTTACCTCAGATCTTGTTTGCTGCGTATAATAATACTATATGTCATTCTATCACTTCCAAGAGAAGGTGTAGAAGGGTTAAGCAACCAGGATGGATCCAGCATCTTGGTCTTCTAAAAGCCCAGGAGGGGGTAGGAGGGAAGGACATAAGAATGATGGTGAGATGAACAACTCACATGGAACGTTATGGTAAGTACATAACTTCTTTATGTGAAGTTGTTCTATCTTGTCATTCATTCTTACTGATGGGTAGCTCATGGGAGTATATTTTTCAGGACAGTGGAACCAAAGGAGGCCCTGTCAACTTTATAATGAGTGATAAAAGTATGAGGTTTTGACCAAGTGGCTGCCACACAAATGTTATCAATAGGAAGTCCGGCAGAAAAAGCAGAAGATATAGAAACTGCTCTGGATGAGTGAGCTTTAATTTTATGCTGTAAGGGCATATTGGGAGCTGAATAAACAAAGGTGATACAGTCAGATAACCATTTAGACAGAGTTGTTTTAGCCACTGGCATACCTTTCCTGGAGTCTGAAAAGGAAACAAAAAGCTGATCCGATTTCCTGAAATCTTTTGTTCTATCCAAATAAAATCTGAGCTGTCTGTGAACATCAAGTTTATGCAGCATGTATTCTAGATTGTTGGCGTGATTGGGGAAGAAAACTGGCAAATCAGTAATTTGGTTAAGATTAGTTTCAGTGCAAACTTTAAGCAAAAAGGAGGGATTTGTTCTAAGTGAGACTCTGTCAGTATGGAAAATCAAGTAAGGAGGTTTAATGGATAAAGCCTGAAGCTCTGACATTCTGCGGGCAGAAGTAATAGCCACTAAAAGGATAGTCTTCCATGACAAAGTTTGAGATGACATGAGGAAGCTGGTTCAAATGGAGGAAGAATGAGGCAGGGAAAGCATAAAATTTAAATTCCATGGGGAATAGGAAGATTTCACAGGTGGTCTGAGATGAAAAGTCCCTTTGAAAAAGCTTTGGATAATTTGTGTGACATAATATTCAAACCTTCGAATCCAAGATGAAAGTTAGAAATGGCAGCAAGTTGAACACGGACCGCGGCTGCTGCAGCTCCTTTATTGAAGATCATGGTCAAGAACTCTTGTATAGAGGCCATAAGGGCTTCATAAGGATCAATGTTGTTTTTAGAGGCCCATATAAAAATTTTTTCCATTTGTTAAGATATAGCTTCCTCATAGAGGATTTATGAGAGGATAAGAGAATTTGTTTGGTCTCATTAGAAAGGTTATGAAACTTGGCTATGATGGGAATTGGAGCAGCCAAGCTGTCAGCTTCAGGGACTGCAGAGAGGGATGAAGTTCTCCCGACGAGTGCGTCAGAAGGTCCAGAACTGGGTCCAGAATCCAAGGGTCCTTCAAAAGCTGAAGCAAAAGGAAGGAGAATCAAATCTGACGACGACAATGAGGGGCTATAAGAATGATAGTCCTTCCCAGAGATTTTGCTTTCTATAGAACCTTGGGTATCAACGGGATTGGTGGAAAAGCATAGAGGAGACCCGGAGGCCAATCGTGAACGAGTGTGTCCCCTGGGGTTTCTCCCGGAGGGGGAATCAGGGCAAAGTAGCTTCTGCATTTCGTGTTCATGTGACTGGCAAAAAGGCTGCAGCAAGGCTGGCCCCACCTGCAGAATATCTTGTCCGCTATTTCTTTCTTGAGGGACCACTCGTGAGGCAACATAATTGCTCTGCTCAGCTTGTCTGCTATCACGTTGGATTTCCCCGGGATGTGATTTGCTAACAGAAAGCGCTGGGTGGATATCGCCCACTGCCATACTCTTAGGGCCTCACGACAAAGGGTGTATGACCTGGTTCCTCCTTGGTTGTTCAAGTACCAGACTGCTGACATGTTGTCTGTCTGAACCGCAATTGTACCCAGAGGAAGAGAGTCCTGGAAGTACTGCAATGCCAAAAGTACTGCTCTCATCTCTAAGACATTGATATGCAGGTGTGTCTCTTGATCGGTCCATGTGCCTTGGGCTGTTCTTCCCTGAAAATGCCTCCCCACACCCTATCAGGAAAGTGTCTCTGGTCACTGTGGCCGCTGGTGGGGGTAAAACAAAGGGACATCCTATTGTGACATGAAGTGAGGTCAACTACCACTGAAGATCCTTTTTGCAGGAGTTTGTGATCATTATCAGGTGAGACATGGGTGGTCTTGGTAAGACCACTGAGTGAACAACAGCCACTGAAGTATCTGCATGTGCATATGACCCAGCGGTATGGCCAAAATTGCTGCTGCCATCATACCTAAAATTTTTAGAACTTCTGATGCTGGAGCCTTGTTTTTGAATATCAGAATGCGGACCTGCTAAAGGAGTAGTAAGACTCTTTCTACTGGAAGTCTTAGCATGGTGGTGGTGGTGATGGTGTCGAGTTCTGCTCCGATAAAGAAGATATGCTGCGACTGCGACAAGGGAGATTTTTCTGAGTTTACTGTAATGCCCAGCTGGCTGCAGAGTGACAGAGTGGATTCCCTGGCTTGAATGAGATGATGCTTGGTGGTGGCGGTGAGGAGCCAGTCATCTAGGAATGGAAACACCTGAAATCCTAAACGTCTCAGGTGAGCCGTGACCATTGCCATGCATTTGGTGAACACTCTGGGGGCTGTAGTGAGACCAAAGGGCAGGGCTCGAAACTGGTAATGACTGGCTCCCAGCCGGAAGCGCAGATGATCCCTGGATGGCCTGGCCATTTTTATGTGGTAGTAGGCATCCTGGAGATCTATCAAACACATCCAACTGTCTTTCCCTAAGAAGGGAAGTATCGACTGAAGCGTGACCATCCGAAATTTCTCTTTCTTTACAGATTTGTTTAGCTTGCTGAGGTCCAATATAGGTCTCTAGTCCCCTGTTTTTTTTGGAACTAAAAAGAATCTTGAGTAAGTTCTGGATCCTGTCTGGTCTGCTGGGACTGGTTGGATGACTCTTTTTCTTAGCAACATTTGGACCTCTACTGTTGCTTGTTCCCTGTAACTGGGTGGAAAGTCTGGGATTTTTCTTGTCAGTGGAGGGGGTGTGGCGAATGGAATGAAGTATCCCCTGGAAATGATACTTTGTACCCAGTAGTCATTTGTTATTTTGAGCCAGGCTTCTGGGTACAAAGATAAGTGACCCCCGACTGTCTCCAGAGCAGGACAGTTGGGCCTCCTTTCAGCAGCACTGGTAGGGCTTCCCAAAGAAGTGATCTCTGTCGCCCTGCTTTTGCAGACCCCCCTCTGCCAGGAGGGCGGCGTCTTCCATTACTGCCCCCTCCTCTACCCCTGGAGGGGGAGTCCGCCACTTGTGTCCTGAAAGGCTCCTTGGGCTTTTTGGAACCACATTTTTCCCTCCCCTTTGACCCTTGGGATAGGGTCTGGTATTGGTGGAAAAATGGACTCTGACGGCAGACGGAGTCTTTCCTTCCTGCTCACACCTGGTCAAATTGTCCTTAACTTTGGGCCCGAAAAGAGACAAGCCATCAAAAGAGGTATTCACAAAGGATGACTTGAAGGGTTCCGCGAAGGAACACAAGCGCATCCAGGAGTGCCTCCTAAGAGCAACTACTGTACCAGGTGCCCTGCTCGTTCCATCAGCTGCATAAGAAATGAGGCGCATGGACAAGTTAACAATGAAATTGAGGGTAGCAAGTAGCTCCTGCAGCTACTGTACCCTGAAGAGTCTGGTGATATGAGTTAAGTAGTTTAGCGAATGGAGTGCAAAAGTCACTGAACTAAACATCCACTTCCCATATCTATCCATGATCCTGGAGTCTCTGTTAGGAGGATGGATAGAAGAGGAAGTTTCTGACATTTCCTTTTTGGTGGCTACCGCCACCACTATGGCATCAACTGGCACACCTTTGGTCAAGAAGGATTTATCCTGGGGGGCAGATATGAACTTATTAGGCCTCCAACGGACAGGCTGCATAATGTCCGGAGACTTACATGCCCTTTGTGAGACTAGTTGCATAAGCTCATCAAAGGGTGGAGAAACCCAAGAGGTGGAGTGCTGAGACCTGAAAGCCTTCAGAAGAACCGACTCATCTTCAGTGGGGTTTGTGGACTGCCAGTCACCCCTTTGCCTAAGGATTTCAAGTATCTCAGCAAATGAGACATCCTCAGAGGGGGTCCATGGGGACCCTTCTGGTTCACCCAAGTCAGTATCAGATGTTAGGGACTCCTGAGGGGAGTCTAGATGTTTCCTCTTACAAACTCTCTTCCTGGGAACCTCATCAGTGGGAGCTTCTGGTGAGGTCTCGGAAGAGCAAGGGACACCCAATGGGGCTTCCTGTGGCTCTGGGTCTCTACGCTTGACCAGGATCTGTGAAGCAGAAGCAGACCCAGGTGCTTTAGGGGAGGGGACCTGAGGTCGAGGATGTCTTAGGAGACATAACTCTCATCATTGCATCGAAGGCACCCCTGCGCCGATGCAAGGGAAACGACGGATCCGAGGAAACCGTTGATATCCCCGGCATCGGGAGAGTGGGCTACAAGCCAGAGGTAAGAGCCAAGCTCATCCAAGCCGAAGCACCGAGAGGCAGAGTCGGAAATGACAAGTCGGTCCGACTATCCTCCCTGGACCCTACCAGAGAGTGTCGGCTCCTAGAGTCTCGACCGCCACAGAGGATATCAGAGTGAATAGAGTCGAAGACACTGGAGCAGGTGTCGGCTCCGAAGGCTCCACAGTCAACAAGTCTGACTTCTCTGGCGCCGAAGGACCAGTATGGCTCAGAGGAGGAAAAGTTGTAGCTGGTATAAGGGTCTTTGGCTCCGAAGCCAGTTGGGTCAGAGCCAATAAAATTTTTGCAAAGGCCGGTGCCTGTAACAGCTTCTGCACCACACGATCCACATCCAGATCAGAAAGGCTAATAGAGGACCAAGATGAATAGACCAAAGGTGGTACAGATTGTAATAAGGGAGACTTAAGAATTTCGGATACCGGTTCCAGGACTGGGGACCGGCTCTGAAAAGATAAGACTGCCGGCTCCGATGATTGTGGAGCCGAAGTCGAAGATATCTTTGATTATTTTTGTCTCAGAAGTCTTAGAAGACTTTGAGGACTTACTGGATCCATCTTGGTCGCTCAAAGCTTCTTGGAAAGAGGATTTCAACAAGCCTCTGTCTATCAACTTCCACTTTCTCTCCTGTAGGACACTGGAGGAGAAAGAATGGCATATGGAGCAGTTATCCTGTAAATGCAAAGCTCCTAAACAGTAAACACAACTGACGTGGCTGTCAGTTACACACATTTTTTGAACACATTTGGGATGCTTATCTTGGTCAGCCATATTGTATCAATCACAAAATTAAACAGATTACTGTCAAGTAAAGACTAAGAAAAAAATTAACAGTAACCAACAGTCAAACAGCCTTTGGAAAAAATTAAGCTGAAGACACACACACACACACACACACACACACACACACACACACACACACACACACACACACACACACACACACACACATAATTATCTAGACAGATAAATATTAACTGTGACAGAAAAACTCTGTCTAAAGGCATACAATATCAATGCTAAGCAGACTATACTAAAAAAAGATAGCTGCAATTTGACACACACTAACCTTATCTAAATTCTAAACTAAGCACACTCTAAATAAACCTTGTCTATAAATTGTGACAAAAGGTCACCGCACACTCTAAGTATAATATATCACACTTCAACTAGACCTAGAAAAAAAAAGTCCAGCAAGATATTAGAAAACACAGTGGGGAAAGGGAACTATATTATTAAGCTAAAAAAGCTTATAAAAGTAGCTAAAACTACTATCTATTCAAATTCTAGGAATATTAATAGAAATATAGTAAAATAGTTGTAATATAAAGGTTTTACCGGCCTGAGCTAGTGAGAACCTCCGATCTGTTGCAGCGGCAAACTGCATCATAGGATAGGGACTTGGCCTCGAGCTATTTGAAGACCTCAAGCTTGTTAGTAGGCTGATTTGGAGCCGAGGGATTGGCTCCGAACCCATCACTAAGAATGAACGTCGAGATAGAACAACTTCACATCTGTAGTCTCTAAGCCTTCAAGTAAAGTTAGAGGAGGAAGTAAAGGAAGAGTAGCTGAAGAATGGAATCCTTGACCCATTGGGGTAGGAAATGAGATGGATTCTGTCATACCTTGCACCCAAAGGATTTTTCTCACCAGTCTCTCCACATTGTCTTCAGTTAGAGTTTTAAAGAAACAAGCTGACATCACAGAAGGTGATTTAGTTCTCTCCAAGAACGGTGAGAGAAGTCTTTCTGGAAAGGGATCAATGGAGGTGAATAACTTGTTCTTGGAATAAAACATTTTGTCGAATCCTGTAACTGTGATGTCAGATCCAAGGATCTTGGCACTGAAGTTTGTCCTTGACCTGTAATTTTAGGAACGAAAAAGCTAGTGAGCTCTGATGGTTCACATTGTTAATTCTCTGTTCCAATGAAACAGTTGGAGTCAATGTTTGTATCTTTTTTATTGTTGGTTCCAAAGGAGAAGATGGATCTGATGTTTTTGTCTTTTTTTAACTCAGAGCCGATGGAGATGTCTGCACCGACAAACTTCTTTTCCTTATCTTCTCAGAAACTTTGGAAGACGGAGAAGATGGATGAGAAAAAACAGATTTGCTTCTTGATTTTTCTTTAGAAGAAGTGACTCCAGATAATGCCTCAATGAAAAAAGGCAGAAGCAGGCCTTTTAAGATTATTTTTCCACTCGACGGGAGCTCTATGGGTAAAGGAGTGACAAATAGAGCAATCGTCCTGAAGATGGAGAGGGCACAAACAGTAAATATCTAAAGAGTGAGTGTCAGAAAAGAGCATCTTATGGCCACATTTCTGACAATGTTTAAATCCAGCCGGAGACTTTTACTTTTCCACCATATCTATTCTCTACACGACTACTGTGGCCTGGGGAACAGGTGGGCAGAAAGGTCCCCCTTCTACCACTCACTGAGAAGTTCTCCACCATCTTATATAGTTTCAGTATACTTCAGTAAAATGGATTCTGGTATGTAAGGGGTGAACATTCTGTAACCACTGGATGGACAGTATCCACAGCAATACTCTCATGTGGTATCTTGCTAATTGTATTAACGTAATGCCAGAAGTCATGAGGCCTAACAAACAGGGACTCAGTCTTGCTTGTGGGCAGGGATGATGAACTACCTGAAAAGCTACCTGTCTTATTGGATGGACTTTTGCAGTTGGATGTTTGGCAATCTGTCAGATTGTATCTATCTGACATCCAATTAATTCTTTATGTTGTGTGTGGGGGTAATTTGCCCTTCCTATGATTGATTGTTATTCCTAATTGATCTGCAAGACTGAGTATAAAGGCTTGGTGATGTAATAGTAGATCTCTGAAGGTAGCAGCTAGGAGCCAGTAATCTAGATATGGGAAAACTTGGATCCCTTGCAGTCGTAGGTGAGTTTCTACCAATACCATAATCTTAGTAATCACTTGGGAGGCTGCTGTGAGAATGAATGGCAGTGCTCTGAACTGGTAATGACTGGCTCCCAGCTGGAAATGGAGCAATCACCTGGACTGCTTTCAAATCTTGATGTGGTAGTAGGTGTCCTGGAGATCTACAGAGCACATCCAAACATCCTTCCTCAACAGAGGCAGTATGGACTGTACCTTGACCATATGAAATTCTGTCTCTTTGACAAATTGATAGAGTTGACTGATGTTCATTATTGGCCTGAGGTCCCCTGCATTCTTTGGAACTTAAAAGAACCTGGAATAGACTCCTGATTCTATCTGGTCTGGGGGAACATGTTGGATGACTCTTTTGTCCAGCAACTTTGACACTTCTTTTGTTGCAGATTCTAACTGATCAGGTGGAGTATAGGGAATCTTCAATCTTTTCTTTGGGGTTACAAAAAGGGCATGGTATAGCCTCTGCTGATTGTCCTTAAGACCCATGAATGAGGACTTATGATTTGCCAGGCTTGAAGGTGTATGGTTAAGCATCCCTTGACTATCTCCACAGTACACCAGCCGGGTAAGCCTTCAGGGATGCTGGTGGGGTTTCTCAGTAAAAGGACCATGGAAGCCCTGGTTCTGCAATCCACTTCTGCCTCTTGGGTGATATCTATTCAAATTGATCCCTCCTCTAACTCGGAGAGGTCTATCTCTAGAAGTGTTGTGGTGAAAACCCTGTGATTTTCTGAACCACATTTCCTTAAATCCCCTTTGAATTCTGGATTAGGATCTTTGTGGAGTGGAAAAACATATTCCTATAGCAGACAGGGTCTTAGCATGTTGTTCGCTCCTGGTAAGCATCTCTTTTACCCTAGGTCCAAAGAGCATAGAAACATTAAAAGGGGCATTAATAAATTATGCCTTGAAGCTTTCCACAAGATCACAAAGCTGTTTGCAGGCATGGTGATGTATAGTAATGCATGTATCAGCAGGTCTTGATGAGCCATATGCTGGATTTGATAGCAGTCACATGGCAATATTGGAAGTAGAGTGAAGAGTAAACATTTGGGCCTCCACTGTTTTTTGGACATGTGATGGTAAGTTACTTGAAAGAGAATTGGATATCTCCTTGATCAAGTCCCTCTGGAAACAAGTTAAATGAGCAAGGTAATTTAGCACCCAAAGTGCAAAGGCCGCTGAAGCACAAGTCTGCTTCAATAGTCTATCCAGCAGCCTGGACTCTCCGTTAAGAGGATGGACAGGTGAACTTTCCTCAGATAATTCTTTCTTTGTGGCTGCTGCTACTACCATAGCATCTACTGGAGGACCATTAGACTAGTGTTTCCTGTCTTTTAGAGCTACAAGAATTCTATCTGGTCTTTTGTGGATTGGCTCTATAACATCAGAGTCATTCCATGTTCTCTGTGTTATGAGGTCTATCAAAGCATCAGGAAGGGGACCACCCAGGACACAGAGGAACCATACCCAAAGGCTTCAAGGAACATGGACTCATCTGAAGGAGTTTCAGTAGACCATCCCCACTTCTGCTTCATCAATTCTAGGATGTCCTCAAATGTAACGCCTTCTGGGGAACCTGGGGGATCCTTCTCCTTCATCCAAATTCATGCCCTCAGTGACTGATTCAGATGAGGAGTCTGTTTTAATGGAACATATCTCTGGGGCTCTGATGCATTGGAATTAGATGGGGAGCTCAAATGTAGAGCTGTCTCAAAACCTATTGATTGTGACTGTAGCTGTCAACTCAAATGACAGGAATGAAGCACAGGATCTACTGGGTGTCAGGATGGATCCAAACTCGGTGCACACATCTGTCTTCCTGGACCAGCCAAGGCCTTTTCCACATCCTCAAAAGCTGACTCTGCCATTGGAGCCAAGGAAATACTTCTTCTATGAACTGGCTCTTGGAGTCTCCAAGCTCCAATGGAGATTGGCTCTAAGGAGGATCTCGGATTCGACATGTCAAGTGCCAAAGTACCAAGGGGGAGGAATGGGTCTCAGAACTCTGGGGTCGACTCCACTGTCAGTGCTCAAACACTGAAACCTTGGCTCTGGGACTTGTCTCGATCTGATAAAATTGAAATTGAGAGAATAAGGGATGGTCTTAAATGTTTTGTGAGCTGACGTTAGTTAATTAATTTATTTATGTATTCAATGGAAGCATGTTTTGATTGGTTTATGTTGTGGGCATGATTTATTTAAAATGGTGTTATTTTGTTTTTATAATTGAACTTGATAAAGTCTCCTAATGTGGAGATGAAAGCGCTTGTTTGTTTCTTTTTTCACCTCATTAAAAGAAAGTGATTTAATTAGCAAAGCTTGGACAGTTCTTTGCTTGCATTTTACATCCTCCTGGCCTGCCATTTTTGTATTTAGAATAAGGGATGTGGTTGAAGCCGAAGTCTCTAGGGCTGTCGCATCCAAAAGAGGTGTGTCAGAAGGGTTTGGACCCATAGAGACCGGATCCAAGTAGGGAGCCAGTATGGGAGCAAATTGTTACTGGGTTGATGGGCCTGTTCTCCTTTGGGGGATCCCAATCCTTTGTGTCCTTAAAAATTCTCGGAGCATCCAATAATGACACCTATTTGGTCACAGTACTACTTGACATAGTTTTGTCCTCCAACTTTTTTATGTTTGATGGCCAGTATTACCTCCAAAAGAAAGGCATAGCAATGGGTCCCCCATGTGGCAGCAGTGTTGCCAACATGTTCGTTGCCTACTGGGAGAAGAACTATTTGTTCAACTACCCATTGTTTGTTGAGTGTTCTAAGATCTACACTCGGTTCCTTGACGATGTTTTTGTGTTATTTAAAGGGAGTGAGGTAGATGCCTCAAACTTGTTAGCACATATGAACTCCTCAACTGACTTTTTGAAATTTACCCATCACTTCTCGTCTTCTGCTATTGACTATTTGGATGTCCAATTGGTTAAAGACAATAACAACAATAGATTCTGTTCATCCATTTATAGGAAGGCAACTTATTGCAATTCTTTTCTGCATTTTACAAGTTGCCATCCTTGGAGACAGAAGCGATCTATTGTTAAAGGGCAATTGGTCAGGGCTGCCCGTATGTGCAGCACTAATGACGCATTTGACAAAGAATGCTTATTATTGGCTGACATGTTTAGAAACCGTGGGTACCCTGAAGACCTTATTTTCGATCTAATAGGTGAAGTGTCAACTAAACGAGTGAACGGAATTTATTTACCATTGTTATCACCTAAAGAGCAGGTTGATTTAGTTTAAAATTGTGTATTGTCACCGGGCCTGCCAGGGAATTTGACCCTAATTGCTGACAATAATGTGGTAGTTCCCTACACTTGTACTAAGTCAAATTTTTCTGTCGGCTTCATTTCCCCGTTCAACTTACATTCAGGGTTTTTGTGCTCAATCATTCGCAAGAATTGGCATTTTATTACTAATGCAGGGTTACATGAAAGGTTGGGCACTACCCCGGTATTCACATTTAAAAGAGGTTATAACCTTAAAGATATGTTACAGAGAAACAGTTCAGCTGACCTTATGATTAGACATAAGGGAACACATACTTGTGGGTGTTGCAAATGGTGTACACATTTACGAGTAGGAAACTCTTTCACTATTGGCAAGAGGAAGTTCACCATTAATTATAAAATCAATTGCAACACTAAATCTATTGTGTATGTGGCCTTTTGTGAATGCTGTTATGCATTCTATGTTGGTAAGATGGATCGACGATTCAGGGACCGTATTTACCAACATTTATATGCCATCAAGAACCAGAGGAGCGACAATGCCCTCTCTAAACACATATTGAATAATTGTGGCCACAGCTTTAAATTTATGGGCATTGATTATGTAAAGTGTGATGTAAGGGGGGGCCCGCAATCTTTACTACTAGAGACTCGTGAGTTAGAGTGGCAATTACAACTAGACGCTTTCTCTTACCCGGGTCTCAACGATAATTGTAACATTGCGTCTATTTTAAAGTATAGAAGTTATTTAAGGTGATTGTCGTCTGAAATGAGTTCTCTCACTACTTTTATGATGTACGCGACAGTATGTTATGGCATCTTGATCTACAACACTGTTAACTGTTTTTTATGGGTAGGATTGGTAACCTCTGCATAAGGTATGTTACTTTAGAATAATGATATCATTAGCTCTAGGTTAAAGTATTATCTGTATACAGAAAAGTTGTTCACATGCCTCTTTTGTAGGTTAGTAATGTTACTAGTGTTTACTCTATTACTTTTCATATAACCCTTGCTTTATGTAAGGGTAAAATTTGTAAATTTTTAAGGTTGGCCAGGTAGTGTGTAACTATACTGTTTGCACACTCCTACCTGGTTTTTCAGTAAGTCTGATGCGTCTTTCCTTGCTGTTTACTGGATTTTCTTTATTGCGTGATCATCTGCACGTATATGGGTGTACACTTATTTAGTTTTTAAACATGAAATTAAACGAGTTATTTAGTTGTATATTTTAATTGTTCAATTAGGGTGACATCAACAACTCGTCACCCAATAGTTTTTAAACAATGTGAGCTTGCGCTCTTTTCATGCTGAAGAAGCTTCTGTTTGAACAGGAGCGAAAACGCTTGTTTACTCATTTTAAATAAAGTGCGTTACATTTTATTGGAACCTTGGTCTCGTCTGGGCACTTTGTTTGTCCTTAAAAATTCTCATCATCTGGTTGACATCAATTTCATCTAGACTTCTGGTGGATCCTTCAGACCTCGGTGATGAAGCTACAGATGCAGCTCTTGAAGGTAGCTTATGTTGAAGGATCGATGAATGTAACTGAGGACTCACTGGATCTGGGGAAAAAGTAGCTCTAGAGGAGGGAGTTTAGATCCAGGTGGCAGTTGGATCCAAGTACCTTGAAGTCTTAGTTGTCAGACCCAACAGACTGATCAGATCTGGAGACCTTTTTCCTGGATTTTTCTGCTCTCTTCTCTTTTAACCTCTTCTAATCAGTTCTTTTTTCTATCAAATTCTCTCATTGTTTTTCTTTTGTTCTGTCCTTCTCTTTGTCTTTTTTCTTCTCAGTATTGGGAGAAGCAAATGACTGTCTTACTTTGGATGACATAGCAGAGGACCTCGTCTGTGCAGGAAGCAAGCCCTTAATTATTATCTTTTCTCTCCTGCCATGGATGGGTCTGGATCCAAAGGCAGCACAGATATCGCAGTTTGGTTGAAGGTGAGTGGCACTCAAGCAATAATCACAAAGGGAGTGGTGGTCTTGAGGAGGGATCTTGTGTCCACAAACTGAGCACTTCTTGAAGCCTGAGGGTTTGTCAGACATTAGTAAACACTGTACACATAAAAACTATTTATTACTATGTGAATTGAAGTCTAATTCTAATTTTATGTATATGTATATATATATATATATATATATATATATATATATATATATATATATATATATATATACACACACACACACACATGTACATATATATATATATATATTTATATATATATATATATATATATATATATATATATATATATATAAAAAATATATATATATATATATATATATATATATATATATATATATATATATATACACACACACAAGAGCAGACACTAACTAGGATGGAAAAGCATTCTTACTATTCCACTAAAGGCAAGAACTAGCACTATCAGTTAACACTACTATAAAGTTCTGTAAGAAAAACAGTCAAACTGTCATAAGGACTGAAAATACTACAATACTACATAAACACTAGCCTAGCCCTAAAATACAAACTACACTATACTAAATACAAAATGCTAAAGGAAGGAGTTAAATGATTGAAAAACTGGCTTTCAATTATTGTGATCACAAGAAGAGTTCTTAGAAACACATCTGGATGAACAGGTGGTAAACGAGATCTAAGGTAAATCAGACAGAAGGAAGGAATTGTCAAGGGGCGGTCATAGTTTCAGATCCAAAGCTCTGCTAGAATGCACCGAGGTGAGATCTGAATGGCTCCAATAACCCAATGAAAACAGACAACATCAGAGCCAATGTTATATTAAATACATAACTAATCTATCTTATTCATCCAGTCCATTTTTTCTGTCTGATGGGTCAGAATTCCCAGCTACTTACTAATCTAGGTGGCATCACAACAGGATACCCTTGAGGACTATGACTCCAAAGAAAGCCCTGAACTTGGACAGACTAAGTTGCTGCAGCACATATTTCAATTACAGAAGAGCTTCTGAAAAAGGATGTGGAAATTGCTACTGCTCTAGTGCAATGAGCCTTTGGTTTCCCTGGCAAGGACTTATAATGAGATGCATATACAAAGGAGATATAAGCCAAATAGCCATCCAGACAAGGAAACATTAGAAACCTTTCTTCCCAGTCTATTAGGAATGAATGACCATGACAAACAATTGGGCGTCCTGAATGGTTTTGCTTTATGAAGAGAACATTTCAGCTGTGTGTGAACATCTACGGCATGAGTGATGTATTCTCTCTCTTATTTTTATGATTTCTAAAAAATACTGGTAAATGTATAGATTGATTCAGATTAGATTCTGTTGTGACTTTTGGGATGAAGTAAAGGTTAGTTCTGAGGGGCACACAGTCATTATAGAAAATTAGAGATGGCGGAGTAGACAACAAGGCATGTAATTCTGAAATTCTTCTACAGGAAGTAGCTGCAACTAAAAATATGGTTTTCCAAGATATAAAGTTTAACTGTGCAGGAGCCAGCTCAAAGGGACTTTTCTAAAGCAAAAAAAAAAAAGTTATGTGCTTACTATATCCACTACATTCCATCTGTGTTGTCCATTTTCATTCTTCCTCAACTATTGTTTAGGGTTTGGATCTGATCCTTGGATCCAACTTGGATGTTACTATAGCTCGTGGTAACCTAAAAGCTCTCAAGCTCCTCCCTACCTACAATGCACCAACCCCTAACATACCTCATATCTTGTTTGTTATATGACATAAGATAAAAAATATTAATGTAATATTCCTGAAAGAATAGGCCGTTATCTAGAGATCAAATTCCGGCACAGTGGTGCCCTTATGAATTCTCATTCTTTCAGCAGTCTACCATGACAAAGGATGGTGGTTGGTGGGCAGGGAGTTGAGGAAGAATGAAAATGGACAACACACATGAAATGTTATGGTAAGTACATAACGTTTTTATCTGATGTCAAATTTCATTTAGTCCTCAACTATTGGGACAGAGTCCCCAGCTACCTGAAATCCCAGTGTACTCTAAGGAAGGATATGCCTGAGCAAGGCTGAACCAAATGTTGCTCTTCCCCTTGAGACCAGACCTAGTTTGTAATTAGTAATAAAGGTATGAGGATTAGCCCAAGTTGCAGCTGCACATATATCATCCATGGAATGCCTAGATAAAAATACTGATGAAGTTGCCATGGATCTAGTCGAGTGGGCTCTTAAAGGTTTTGGTAATGATACCCAATTTATTGTAGACAAAAGATATACAGTCGGTAAGCCATCTTATCAAAGTTACTTTTGTGACTAATTTACCAGTATTGGATTCCACAAAAGAAATAGAGAGTTGATCAGATTTTCTAACGTCTTTTGTTCTATGTAAGTAGAAACATAATTGCCTATGAACATCTAACAAATGCAACATGTAATATCCTTTGTTTTCAAATTTTGGAAAGAAGACAGACAGATAATGGACTTATTGATGTTGGCTTCTGACACTACCTTAGTAAGGCAAGAAGGGTAGTTTAGTAATGTTACTGTGTTCCTCTGAAATATCAAGTAGGGGGGTTTAGAAGACAATGCTTGAAACTCAGACATTCTTCTAGCTGAGGTAACGATCTCTAGAAAGATTGTTTTCCATGTCAGGAATTTAAGATCACATTTTGCTGCTGGTTCAAAGGGGGAATGAATTACAGCCTGTCCCATGGTGGAGTAGGGTCTTTGTAAGGTGGTCTCAACAGAAAAGTGTCTCTTAAGAAGGCCTTACAAAATTTAGATGAAGCAAGTGAGGAATTCTCAGATCTGTTATGGAAGTTAGAGATTGCTGCCAAATGAACTTTAATGGTCAAAAAACTAGCCCCTTCATTGAAAATTGCTGCTAAAAACTCAATTACACTTTGTACAGGGGCTGAAAAAGGATCAGTGTGTTTTTGATGAGTCCAAATAACAAATCTCTTCCATTTACTTCTGTAAAGTTTCCTCATAGAAGCTTTATGTGAAGACAGAAGTATTTAACGGACAGGGGATAAGAGCATAGGTTGTCTAGCTATTAACGTAAGTGGAGAATCCACGCTGTCAGCCTTAGGTTTGAGATATCCGAGTGAACTATGCCTGTCAGGTGAGACAGGAAGTCTAGAGTCGAATCCAGAGTCCAAGGTGGGTAAACTAAATGAGGCCAAAGAAAGGGGAACAAAATCTGTTGAGGCCAGTACAGTGCAATGAGGATTTCTTTGCTCTTCAACAAGGCAGCTTTCTCTGGAATTTGTGAATTACGGGGGGTGGGGGTTGGACTGTAAGCATAGAGAAGACCTTGCAGCCAGTCATGGAGCAGAGCATCCCTCAGTGATTCCCACAATGGAGGGATCAGGGCAAAGAAGCTGCTGTACTTGTTTAGGGGAGATAACTATATAAGGCTGGCCCCATTGATGAAAATCATTTTCTTTTTGAGAGACCATTTGTGAAGTAGTAGAACAGACCTGCTCAATTTATCTGCTATCACTTTGGACTTCCCCAGAATGTACGTTGCTATCAGAAAGTGGTTGGAAGAAATCGCCCATTGCCATACTCTGAGGGCTTCTCAGCACAAGGGGTAAGATCTGGTTACCCCTTGTTTGCTGAGGTACCAGAGTACTGACATGTTCTGTCTGAATAGTAAATGTCCTGAAAGGGAGAGAGTATTGGAAGGCCTACAATGCCAAGAGCACTGGTCTCATTTCCAGAACATTAATATGCATATTGACCTCTTTGGTAGACCAAGTGCCTTGGACTGTTTTCCCCAGGAAGTGCTACCAACACACCCAATCTGGGATGCATCTGTGGTAACTATGGCTTTGGGCTGAGGGAGAATGAAAGGATGGCCTTGTAAAATCTGATCTGACCAAATCCACCACCAAAGGTACTTCTTACATGCTTTATTTATTCTTATTTGAGCTGACATTCAATGGCAAAGAATCAATTATTGCATTGCTAGCATCCATTGAAGGATTCTCATATGAAATTGTGCTAGAAGAACTAAAATTATGGCAGTTGACACTGACCCCAAAGCTTGAAAACTCAAGCAGGTTGAAATTTGTGGTACTATGAACTATTTTGCTGACCTGTAATCTGATATTTTGAATTCTTGCTAGAGGGAGAGAGACTGTTAGTGATATCATGATGAACACTCTTCCTATAAATTCCATTATCTGAGAAAGTTCTAACTGAGATTTGCTATAATTTACGGTAATCCCCAGGAAGGAGCAAGTCTGGAGTACATGATCTCTTGCTTTTAAGAGCAGATGCTTGGTTGGAGCGATAATGAGCTAGTCGTCTAGATACAGAAACACCCGGAATCCCTGCAGTCTCATGTGTGCTGCTACCACTGCCATACATTTAAACAGCCTGGGGACTGTGGCGAGTCCAAAGGGCAGAGTTCTGAACTGGTAATGACTGGCTCCCAGGCTGGAAGCGTAAATACCTTTTGGACCATCTCTTCATTTTTATGTGATAATACGCATCTTGAAGGTCTATAGAGCACATCCAGTTGTCCTTGCCTAGAAAGGATACAATGGACTGAACCATGACCATCCAAAACTTTGTGTGTTGAACTGACTTGTTCAAGTTGCTGAGATCCAAAAGTAGTCTCCAGTTCCCTGTTTTCTTTGGCACTGAAAAGAACCTTGAGTAAATTCTGGATTCTATCTGTTCTGGTGGGACCTCTTGGATGACTCTTTTTTTTCTCGCAGCTTTTGTATTTCTAGTGTTGCTGCTTTCCTCTGATTGGGTGAAACATAGGAAATATTTCTTGAGGATGGAGGTGGAAGGGAAAATGGGATTATATGACCTCTGGAAATGATCCTCTGCAATCAGGTGTCTTTTGTGATATCTAGCCAGGCTCTCTGGTGTAAGGATAAAAGACTTCCGATTGCCTCTAGCGGGGGGCAATTGGGTCTCCATTCAGGAGCACTGGTAGGGTAGAGCAAGAATCTCTAGACTCTTGACTTTGCGAACCACCTCTGCCACGTGGGCAGCTTCTCCCATTTGAGTTCCCCCCTCCTGCCTCTGGGAGAACCATCTCCACATGGATCTTGGAAAGGACCATAGGATTTTCTGAACCACATTTTATATCCCCCTAGTTGATTCTTAGAGAAGGTCCTTTGAGGGGTCAAAAAACAAATTCCTGCAGCAGAGAGGGTCTTTCCATCTTTCTCATACGTAGAGAATGTGTCATTCACTTTGGGGCCGAATAAGGAAGTTCTTTCAAAGGAGGCATTGACAAAAGAAGACTTGAAGGGCTCCACAAAGTCACGCAATCACATCCAGGCATGTTTCCTAATGGAGATGCCTGAACCCGCTGCCCTTGAGGTACCCTCAGCAGCATGAGAGATAAGCCTCATAGACAATCTTGAAATGGATTGTAGGATAGACAAATGTGAGGCCACAGAAGCCTGAGTCTCAACAGTAGTGGTCTCTGACAGAGAGTCTGAGAGTTCCTTCATCAAATCTCTTTCCAGTCTAGTAAAATGTGCCAGATAGTTCAGTGACTTGACAGTGAAGGTCTCTGAAGCATAGACATGCTTCCCAAACCTGTCCAAAGCCCTAGACTCCCTGTTAGCAGGATGGACAGTGGAACTCTGTTCCACAAATTCCTTCTTGGTGGCCTCCACTTTGACCATATATCTACAGGTACTCCCTTACTCCAAAACTCTCCTCCTTCAGGTGGTGCAAGAATCCTATCCAGTCTCTTAGGGATAGGTTCAACCATGTCAGGTTCCTTCAACTCCCACTTAGAGATCAGGTCAATGAGCTCATCAGAAGGCAGAGTTACCCAGGATGTAGATGGGTCAGACCCAAATGCATCCAGGAATACCGATTCCTCTGGAGAAGGTTCACAGGTTCATAGGTTCATAGGTTTATACTAGGCTATCTGCCCTAAGGCATTTATAAGCCTAGCCCAAATTTTTGTGGCTTACGCCACCCCTTATATGAAAAAATACTGTGCCCATTAGTTTGTTGTGCCTCTGTCCAGCAGTGACACAGAGATGATTCCCGGGGTAAACCTACGATCTCCCATCCACAGGTCTAGATTTCTCTTGAACAGAGTCAGCGAGGTGCTCTGCCTCACATGGACCGGGATTTTATTCCACAGCATAGGGAGTCTCTGAGTGATAAATCTATCCCTCCAGCACGTCCTATTTATATCCGTGCTAAGGTTTAAGTCGCTTGCTCTAGTGGTTTTGGTGGATTTGGATTTTTGAGGTGGAGCATGTCCATTAATTCCGGGTTGGACATGGCCTTGTATGTCAGGCACATGTCACCTCTGAGCAGACGGTATGCGACTGAATAGAGCTGGAGTTTCTTCAATCTGGCAGCATATGACAGATTTTGGAGTCCCTTTATCCTTTTGGTGAGGAACTTTTGGGGTCTCTCCAATTGCTGCAGATGTCGGGTGAGATACATCCCGAATGGGGCATTGTACTCGATCATTGGTCTGATAAGTGAAGAGTACAGGGGAACAATGACCTCACTAGATCTGGATGTGAATCCCTTCATGATCAGGTGGGCAATGTAGAAGGTCTTTCTAACCACTTTAGCAATGTGAGTGTCAAAAGAAAGGCCACTGTCAACCTGGGTCCCCAGGTCCCTGATAATCTCTTCTGTGCTTAGTGGATTGCCACCTATATGGTAGCTTGGGGTTACCTTGTTATTCCCGAAGGGTATGACTACACATTTTTTGGCGTTTAACTTCAGGCCATAGCTCTGGCACCAGCTATCTGTTTCCGTGAGTCCCTTCTGAAGGATATCCGTGTCTGATGCACTTTCCACTATGGCGCCCAGTTTGCAGTCGTCTGCAAACTTTGTCAGCCAAAGTCCTCCTATGTTGGCCTGTACTTCTGAGAAGTAGATACCAAACAATAGGGGGCCAAGGACCGAGCCCTGTGGGACACCACTTGTGACCGGCTTGGAGTCTGACACAGCGCCAGCAACTCTAGCCCTGTGGGTTCTGTCCTTAAGCCAGTTTGCAACCCATCTTGTGACATATGGGTTTACATTTAAGCTGGTAAGTTTTTCTACAATACCCGAGTGGGGTATTGTGTTGAAAGCCTTTGCAAGGTCAAGGTAGGCTGTATGGACTGCCTTTCCCTCATCAATGGCCTTGGTGACTGTTTCGAAGAAGTCGACCAAGTTCAAAAGGCATGATCTTCCCTTGACAAAGCCAAACTGGGTCGGGTCCAATGTCTGCAAGTCCCCTATATCTTTGTTTATGAGCTCCATTAAGATCCTCTCCATAGCTTTGCAGACTAGACTTGTTAAGCTTATGGGGCGGTAATTACCAGGGTCCGAGGCCGCCTTTGTGGAGTGGGACAACAGTTGCCGACGCCACTCCTTGGGCACGTATCCTGTGGTAAGGCTGAGATTAAACAGCTGCCTTATGTGTGGGTTTAATTCCTCATTTAGCTTGTGTAGCACACAGCCGGGGACACCATCCGGTCCCATTGATGCTGTGTTTTTAGCTTTAGAGAGCATCTTTCACCTGCGCATTTGAGATGTCCGGGAGGCTACACTCGGCTGGGATAGTTATCTCTCCTTTAGAGGGGGAGAGGGGGGTGAAGTTTGCACTGAACCTGTCTGCCAGTATGTTGGCAATGTCTGTGGGTTCAGTGATTTTTGTATCATTTTGGACTAATTCTGAGCATATCTGGGAGTTTCCACCCAGGTTCCTAACATAGCTGAAAAAGGCCTTATGATTGTCCTTTGAATCCATGGCAATCTTTCTCTCAAAATTGGCCTTAGTTGATTTTATGAGTGCTCGTATTTTTTTACTAATAATCATCAGGGGTGACTTCCCTTTTATGGATTTTGTTCTATCATGTAATAGCTTTCTCCTCTTATTGTAAAGTTTGTTAATGGCTGGGGTCCACCAGACTGGACGTTTGCCCTTTGTGGAAAGAGTCTTGGTTTTATTTGGGATTGCCTGATCCATGCAGTCCTGGAGGTGTTCATAGAAGGCATTTGTAAGGGCTTCCGCAGCTTGGGTTGTGGTTTCCACTGGCTCAGGGGCCTTGAAGGATACCACACCAGTCTTGAGTAGTGGGAAGTTTGCTTTAGAGAAGTTCTTCACTATGGTTTTTTTTGTTTGGGGTGGGGGCGGGATGTGGATTTCCAGTGAGATTAGTTTATGATCAGATCTCACCAATGAGGGATATACTTCCGGTGTGGAGCATTTTGTCCCCATGTTTGTGACAATGAGATCTAGTATATTTTCTCCTCTCGTGGGAACAGTGACTAGCTGTTCCATGGCATTTGAATTTATGAACTCCAGGAACCGTTGGGCTAGAAAGTTAGGGCTTGAGTAATGTTCCCAGTCTATATTCGGGTAGTTGAAGTCACCCAATATGATGGTGTTTGGAGATACATTTATACCCTCCAGTGTCTTCAGGAAGGCTGTGTGGGGTTCCTGAGTTTGAGAGGGTGGCCTGTAGCATGCTACAATTTGTAGAGCAGTTTTGCCTATGGTTAGCTGCACCTGGATGGTTTCGAAGCTTAGATGCGTTGCCACCAACCTGGAGGTGTGGGTATCCTTTATGAATATGGATACACCCCTCCTTTTGTGGTGTGGTCTGGGTTTTGGGGCGGGCATGATATGAGGTAAAACCTAATAGTGCCGGGTGCTCTCAGGAGCCTTGAACCAGGCTTCAGTTACAGCACAGACATCGATGTTCTCCATACTGAGAAGGGCCTCGAGTGCGTGCATTTTGAGATTTAGACTTCTGGCATTGAGCAGCATTACCCTCAGTTTCTTCCCATTTTGTTTTCTAGGGTGGTAGGTTTAGAATTTGAGCCTTGCCTAAAAAGGCACTATGGGGTGGCAAGAGCCTTAGCCAATATCCGGAATCCCAGGGTGACAGGTGCAAGCCGTCCCTTGAAGCAGCGTGGCTTGTCAAGCATGTCATCCCAGGCAGACAGACACTGGATCCCCTTTGAATGACACCAGACATTAAGCCAATTGTTAAAGCTGATCATCTTGTCTCTATATTGTGGCATCATTCTTGGTGAAGGAAGGATACTGCTCAGGGTTAGGGTCATACCTGCCTGGGCTACATAATCAGAGAGCTCCTCTATGTCTCTTTTCATGTAGTCCAGGGAGGTACGTCTCAGGTCGTTCACACCAGCATGGACAATGACTGTGTCATATTTGAACTTGCCATGGAGTGACCCGAGTGCTTGTGTTATGTGGCGGATTCTAGCGCCCGATAGGCAGCTTACTGTGACCCTCTCCTTGTTCAGCCTGGTGAGTGGGACGTCAGTGTGTCTGACTATGTAGTCACCTATGACAAGTATGTTTGGTGTTGTATTTGGCCTTAAGGGCTGTGACTGCTTTGCACACTGCTTTTGTGGTTTATGTGTTGCTTGTGGGGTGTCTTGAGGTAGCAGTTGTTTGGGTGTCTGCTTTGGAGGCCTCTGCTGTTTAGGTAAATTTTTACTCAGAGCCTCCGAGTATGTCTTTGTGTGTTTATGTGTTTGATTCAGTGGAGTGGTAGCATTATGTGAGGCTGGTTTTGTGGTGTGTGTAGTTGTCTTCTCCTCCTGTCTGGTCTTGCCAGTCCTGAGTTGAGAGAGCTTAGCCTCCAGTTTGGCTAAATAGTTGCATCTCTCGCAAGTATTTGCGTTATGTGGGAGGAGGAGAGGGTTGTCTGTGTACATGAGGCAGTTATAACATTGCCTCAAGATTCCCAGATTCACCAGCTGGACTGGAGAGAAGATTGACAACTGACCTTTGGACATGCTAGAATAATATTGGGAATTCCTTAATTGAAAACAAGGGCCAGTGGGGAGTGAGGGTGTAGTGCTTTTAATTTTTAGTGCTGACTTATATAATTGCTTAAGTGAGCAAGTGCCAGGTAACTTGAGTGCAATGTGTTACAACCATCACAACCTCAAATCATACACATAAACACACAAAGACATACTCGGCGGCTCTGATCAAAAATCTACCAAAACAGCAGAGGCCACCAAAGCAGACACCCAAACAACCACCACCTCAGAACACAACACCTGCAACACATAGACCTCACAGTCAGAGTGTCAAACAGTCACAGCCCTTAAGGCCAAACACAATGCCAGACACACTAGTCATTGGTGACTCCATAGTCAGACACACTGACGTCCCGCTCACCAGACTGAGTAAGGAGAAGGTCACAGTAAGCTGCCTGTCGGGCGCTAGAATCCGCCACATAGCAAGCACTCAGGTCTCTCAACAGCAGGTACAAATATGACTCAGTCATTGTCCACGCTGGTGTAAGCGACCTGAGACGTACCTCCTTGGACTACATGAAAAGAGACATTGAGGAGCTCTCTGATTATGTAGCCCAGGCAGGTATGACCCTGACCTTGAGCAGTATCCTACCTTCACCAAGAATGATGCCACAATACAGAGATAAGATGATCAGCTTTAACAATTGGCTTAAACTCTGGTGTCATTCAAAGGGGATCCAATGTCTGTCTGCCTGGGATGACATGCTGGACAAGCCACGCTGCTTCAAGGGACGGCTTGCACCTGTCACCCTGGGATTCTGGATATTGGCAAAGGCTCTTGCCACCCCATAGTGCCTTTTTAGGCAAGGCTCAAATTCTAAACCTACCACCCTAGAACACAAAAAGGAAAAACTAAGGGTAATGCTGCTCAATGCCAGAAGTCTAAATCTCAAAATGCACGCACTCGAGGCCCTTCTCAGTATGGAGAACATCGATGTCTGTGCAGTGACAGAAACCTGGTTCAAGGCTCCTGAGAGCACCCCAGCACTATCAGGTTTTACCTCTTATCATGCGTTCTAGCCTCAAAATCCGGACAATACCAAGAAAGGAGGGGGGGTATCCATATTCATCAAAGACACCCACACCTCAAGACTGGTGGCAACGCACGATGCATCGGAGACCATCCAGGTGCAATTAACCATAGGCAAGACTGCTCTGCAAATTGTAGCATGTTACAGGCCACCCTCACAAACTCAGGAACCTCACATGGCCTTCCTGAAAACACTAGAGGGGATAAATGTATCACCAAACACCATCATACTAGGTGACTTCAATTACCCTAATATAGACTGGGAACACTACTCAAGCCCAAACACCCTAGCCCAAAAGTTCCTGGAATTCATAAACTCAAATGCCATGGAACAACTAGTCACCATCCCACAAGAGGAGAAAACATACTTGATCTCATCATCACGAACATGGGAGCACAATGTTCAACACCGGAAGTATACCCCTCACTGGTGAGATCAGATCACAAACTAATCTCGCTGGAGGTCCTCATCCCACCCCACCTGAAATAAAAAGACCACAGTAAAGAACTTCTCGAAAGCCGACTTCACACTTCTAAAGACTAGTGTGGTCTCCTTTAAGGCCCCGAGCCGACGGAAAACAGTACTCAAGCCGCTGAATCACTTACAAATGCCTTCTACCAGCACCTGCAGGACTGCATGGATAAGGCAATCCCAAGCAAAACAAAGACTCTTTGTACCAAAGGCAAGCGTCCACTCTGGTGGACCCCAGCCATAAACAAACTCTACAACAAAAGGAGGAAGCTACTACAAGATAGATCAAAATCCTTAAAAGGTAAGACACCCTTGATCACTATAAGTAAAAAACTAAGAGCTCTCATAAAATCATCCAAAGCAAATTTTGAGAGAAAAATAGCTAAAGACTCAAAAGACAATCATAAGGCCTTCTTTAGCTATGTTAGAAACCTGGGAGGAAACTCCCAGATATGCTCAGAACTAGTTCAAAAGGATGTGAAGATTACTGATCCTACAGACATTGCCAACATACTGGCTGACAGGTTCAGTGCAAACTTCTCCCCTCCCCAAAAGGAGAGATATCTATACCAAGCGATTGCAGCCCCCCAAACATCTCCAACGCCCAAGTGAGAACTGCTCTCTCCAAAGCAAAAACACAGCATCCATGGGACCTGATGGTGTCCCCGGCTGTGTGCTCCACGAACTCAACGAGGAATTAAACCCACAGCTAGGACAGCTGTTTAATCATAGTCTTACCTCTGGATACGTACCCAGGAGTGGCGCACTGCAACTGTGGTCCCACTTCACAAAGGCGGTGCCTCCACCGACCCTGGAAATTACCGGCCCATTAGCTTGACAAGCCTTATCTGCAAAGCCATGGAGAGGATCATAATGGACCTCATAAATAAAGACATAGGGAATTTGCAGACTTTGGATCCATCCCAGTTTGGCTTTGTCAAAGGCAGATCATGCCTTCTAAACTTGGTTGACTTTTTGAAACAGTCACCAAAGCCATTGATGAGGAAAGGCAGTCCATACAGCCTACCTCGATCTGGCGAAGGCCTTTGATACAATACCCCACTCGGGTATCATTGAAAAACTCATCAGCTTAAATGTTAACCCATACATCACAAGATGGGTTGCAAACTGGCCGAGTGACAGAACCCACAGGGTCAGAGTTGCTGGCGCCATGTCAGACTCAAAGCCTGTCACAAGTGGTGTACCACAGGGCTCAGTCCTGGGCCCACTCTTGTTTGGCATCTACTTTTCCAAGTACAAGCAAACACAGGAGGGTTATGGCTGACAAAGTTTGCAGATGACTGCAAACTGGGCCATAGTAGAAAACACATCTGACACAGATATCCTTCAGAAGGGTCTCACAGAAAGCGGATAACTGGTGCCAGAGCCATGGCCTAAAGTTAAATGCCAAAAATGCATAGTCATACCCTTCGGGAAAAACAAGGTTACCCCTAGCTACCAAATAGGTGGCAATCCACTGAGTACAGAAGAAGTTATCAGGGACCTGGGGACCCAGGTTGATAGTAGTCTGTCATTCGACACCCATGTAGCTAAAGTAGTTAGGAAGACCTTCTACATTGCCCACCTTATCATGAAGGGATTCTCATCTAGATCAAGGGAGGTCATAGTCTCCCTATACTCATCACTCATCAGACCAATGATTGAGTACAATGCCCCATTCGAATGTATCTGACCCGACACTTGCAGCAGCTGGAGAGGCCACAAAAGTTCCTCACCAAAAGGATAAAGGGTCTCAAACATCTGTCCTATGCTGCCCGACTGAAAGAACTCCAGCTCTATTCAGTCGCTACCGCTTGCTCAGAGGTGACCTTTGCCTAACATACAAGGCCATGTCAAACCCAGATTTGATGAATATGCTTCACCTCAAAAATCTAGATCCGTCAGAGCCACAAAGGCGGGAGACTTAAACCTCGACACGGCTATTAATAGGACATGCTGGAGGGATAGATTCATCACCCAAAGACTCCCTATGCTGTGGAATAAAATCCCGGTATATGTGAGGCAGAGCACCTCGCTGGCCTTGTTCAAGAGAAATCTTGACCAATGGATGGGAGATCGCAGATATACCCCAGGGATTACCTCAGTGTCACTGCTCAACAGAGGCACAGCAAAATAATGGGTATAGTTCCCCATACTAAAGGGGTGGCGTAAGCCACAAAACTATGGGCTAGGCTTGTAAATGCCCTCGGGCAGATAGCCTAGTATGAACCTATGAACCTATGAACCTATGAACAAGTAACTAAATGCAAAAACGACAAACAGTAACTTTCTTTCAAGTGAAACAAGGAAATAAGTACAGTAAGCAATGCAGATATCACTAGTGATCCACAGAAGCGCTGAGAAGTTGCGTATTAGGTGGAATTAGCTTCCAGGGAAATAACAAGCAAACAAACAACAAGCATATAAACAAAGCTAGATTCAGCAGGCCTGGATCTAGTCTATGCTAGAGCAAACAAGGTGAACCAATTTCAGTAAGATACAGTTCAAATATTCAGGCACTATAAACCTTTAACCAGAAATTCCCAGCTCAGAAGGGCAGAGTCCAGCCTCTTCTCCCACAAGAGTGCAGACCACGAACCTTCTTAATGTAAAATAACTGGCCTGAAGCCCAAGTGCCTAAACCAGAACTAATGCACTTGGACATGCTTCCCAAACCTGTCTCTTTTGTATCCCTGGACTACATGTGCTCCAAAAGGTTTGTGGCAGAACCATCCACCTCTTTGTTTAAGGATTTCTAGGATGTCTCCAAAGGATATGTCTTCGGGTGGTGATCCTGGGGATTCTTCTCCTTATTCAAAATTGGTATCCTCAGTGACAGATTCCTGCTGAGAATCCAAGTGCCTCCTTTTGCATTTTCTCTTCCGGGGTACTTCTTTGGCGGGATGTTTCAGACAAGAATTGAAAGAAATGGTGATTCCCTCCTGGGCACCCTGGAGGTTTTGGGTTGGCTGTCCATGTGGAGTAAAATGTTAAGGCTCAAGGCAGAAACACAAGAGAGACCCTGAGGGTTGATCTGAGAAGGAAGCCAAGAGTAATCCAGCTCCGAAGTCATCGGAGCTGGAGTGCTCAGAGAAACCCTTAAAGCCAAAGATGATAACATCCTTAGATCCAACGTGGTTCTCTCAGAAAACTCAGATTCAAAAGCTCCAAAATGGTCAGCCAGATCGGAGAAGGAGCCAGTAGTGGAGTGGTAGAATAGGCTATGGCTTCCTGACCCAAAGTGGTAGGAGCCAGAAGAACACTCATCAGAATTTGTGCCGAGAGAATTTTCCTCATCTTGTTTTTTTTTTATCCACTATTGCTTGTGGATTAAAGTTTCTACAAATCGAACAGTCTATTTTTAAGTTGCCAGAGCCTAGACAATATACAAATAAATTATGCGTGTTTGACAGTGGGAGCTTATGACCAAATTTAGAACATTTCTTAAAGCCCAAGGGGCCTTTGAAATTTTTATAAGAGAAATACTACTAAATGTACAGAAAGATACAAAAGATTTTTTTTTATTATGGGTAAAGGGAGGTAAAAAAGAAGTACCAACAAATATATGAGATATTACACAAAGAAGTGTAAAAAGTTTTATAAGAAATAAAAGGGATTAAAAGGGTTTAAAAGTAGCAAATGCCAACATGAAAATATAATCAGACTACAATAGGCAAACCTATGACATGTGTGTCAAAGGAGATACATGCCACGACATTTTGGGTGACACATCAGCGATCACCAACACCCAAGTTACCAAAGACACTGCTTTTGCATTCATTGTTCATGTGAAGTGCACTGAATTATTTTGTGCCAGGAACTTTTGACACACCAAACCCAGAAGGTTTGCCATCACTGCTAGGTGTAAGAAAATTAGCAGATATTAGGATAAATTAAAGATATCTATCTGACGTTTACTTGAGAGCTTTGATAACCATGCTTACTTTGGAAAGGCAGCAAACGAGATCTGAGGTATGTTAGGGGTTGGCGCATTGTGGGTAGGGGGGAGTTGAAGAGCTTTTAGGTTACCACGAGCTATAGTAACGTCCGAGTTGGATCTGAGGATCAGATCTGAACCCTAAACAATAGTTTAGGAAAAATGAAAATTGACAATATCAGATCTAAGGTTCTGTGGAGTAAGAAGGTGCCTCTTAAAAAGGACTTGCACAATTTGTGAAACAGTACGGAATGACAGTTAAAGCCATCATGATGGTTGGATATTGATGCCAAATAAACCTTAATAGTAGAATAACTAGAACCTGAAGCAAATAAATGCACAAAGAATTGGAGAATTTCAGGAATAGAATCAGAACAAGGGTCAATGCTTTAAACTGGCTAACTTGAAAAAAGTTTTAATTTGCTTTTGTACAATCTTTGACTGGATTCCTTCTGGGGTGCAGAAAGTATGCAGATAACATTTTTGGATAAAGAAGAGTCTTTGGTCATTAATAGAGTTGGAAAAACTATGTGTTTATTCTGACAATGGGTAAATCAGGATAAGGTTATTCAGATGGGTGAGATAGAAGATCCAGATGAGGATCTAAAACCATGGGGGCTTCATCAGCTGAGGCCTTAACAAGGGAAACCAAATCTGCCATTGCCAATGGGGTTACCTTGACTTTGTGTGTCTTCTTTCTACAAGAATCTGATCACCAGAAAAGGTAGAAAGATGTAGAGAAGACCAAGAGGCCACTGCTTGCCTAAAGCTCCTCTCAGGGACTGAACCTCTGGAGAGATCAGTGCAAAGAAGCTGCTGCATTTGTAGTTGGTTGGGGACACAAACAGACTGGCCCTAGCAGCTGAATATCTGATGCATTACCTCTGTACTGAGAGTCCACTCATTAGGCATCAGGATGGATCTGCTGAGCCAGTCTGCTAGGTAGTTAAACCTTTCTGGAATGTGCATAGAAATTAGAAAATGATGTGAAGCAATCACTGATTACCAAGCCCTCATGTTCTCTTGGGAAAGGGTGAAGAATTTGGTACTAATTTGTTTGTTTAGATACTAAACTACAGACATGTTGTCCATCTGTATGGGAAGCACTCTTGAAGGTTGATGGTCCTGGAATTTCTGCAACACTAGGAGGACAGCACTCATCTCTTGGTTACTTATGTGAATATTGTCCTCTATATGATCCAAAGTTTCTTGGACCATCATCCCCTTGAAATATTCCCCCATCACAGACAGGAGGCATCCATGTTAACTGTCACTCTTAAAGGTGGAATAATGAATGGTCTTCATATGTGGATACTGGAAGAAGTTAAAAACTATTTCAAGTGAATTTTGCACAGCTGAATGCTGATGATTAGGGTAATGGGATGGTCCACTGGACCCTGATCAACCGCAGAAGAGCAAGCATGTTAACGTGAGCAAACTGTACCATAACTATGGTGGAGGCCATTAATCCAAGGACTCAGGCTACCAGCATTGCAGGTGGAGTGCCTGGAGAGAAAGTCTAAAAGAGTGAATTTGTTCATCTGAGAGACTCATTAGTTCTTTTGTGGTATCTAAATGGCTTTCAACAAACAGAATGGATTTGGTTGGCTACAGATTGAATTGTTTGTAATTCACAGAAATACCTAAGGATAAGTAGAGCTAGAGCAAGTAGTCTATGACTTCAATAAGAGATTCTATAGTTGTAACAGTGAGGAGCCAATAATTTAAGTAACGAAACACCCAGAACCTGTAGTCACATATGGGCTGTGATTTCTGACATGTACTTGGTTAACACACTGGGGGATCTGTGGAGAGACCAATATGCTGGGCTGTGAAATGAAAATGATAGGCTCCTAGCTAGAAGTGTATAAATCTCCTGGATGCTTTGGTAACGCTGATAAGGAAGTAGGCATCCTGAGGATTTATTGATCATATCCAATCGCATGCCATTAGACAGAGCAAAATCGCTTGCACTTTAACCATGCTAATGGGCCTTTTCTTCTTTGGAACGAAGAAGAATCCTCAGTAGAATCCTGACTCTCTCTGATTTGTTGGGAGCTTCAAGGTGGCTCTTTTTTCTAAGAGAAAAATAATTTCTCTTTTGGCCACCTTTCATTGTTAGGTTGGAAGGTATAGTTGTGTAAGTTGCACATACTATAAAACAAGATGTTCAAATTCCTCACTGCTCCAGTAGCCTTTGGCTATTTGGGACATATCCTGCCTTCTATACAATGACCAGCCAGTCTTCAAAAAGTTCTGTTTTCTTCCCCCATATACACTCAGACTACTGATTGGACAAGCCCTTGGAGGGAAATCAGTAGTTTGAGTGTGGACAACTTTGGGACTTTCTTACCCAAACAGAAAGAGTAAGCTTACTCAAACTGAAACCTCACAATGATACAGACCTATAACCTTTTACTCCAACAATTAAATGTATACAAAAGAAGAGGGATGAAGGGAGGGTGTGGCTATTATGGCAGCATGCACAACTGTACTCTATTTATCATTCTTACTGCTGCAGTAGCATTTGACTATTTAGGTTGATTACCAAAGTTTATCCAACCTGGAAGTAGGAGGGTTAACGGTCCAGGACCCACTGGTGAATGGTCTTAGCAAAGTCAGTTCTGGACCTGAAGACGGAATCCAGTTTGCAATGCTTTGTAAAGGTATGAACATAGGACCTTGCAGCTGTCTATAGAATACTTCTACAGTCCATCCCTTTCCAATATGTCATTAAAGAAAGCAAGGCTCTATTATAATGTGCCTTAATCCTGCCTGGAAGTGTTTTACCATGGTGGAAATAACAAGTGAGGCTAAAGTAAGGAAAAGCCAACAAAAATTATCTGAATAGATACAGGTTGTTCTCTTCTAGTCCCATAATAGGAAATCTTCATCTGTTCAGCTTTCCAAAAGGACTTAGTACTGACAACATAATACCTGAGTTACAAAAGCATGCCAGAATATATGGAGTCCTTGCTACCTGTAAGTCAATTTCTCTATGTCCGTTTAAACCCATAGCTCATACTTCGACATAATGGAAACACTTGCTATTCAACCAAATACCATACTCATAGGGGGCTTTAATTATCCCTCTATAAACTGGGAAGCCAACACATCCCCACTTTTTCAGGTGCAGGATTCCTATACTTTGTAAACACAAACAGCCTGGAGCAATTAGTGCATATACCAACTAGAGGTAGAAAACATACTGGACCTGGTACTCAGAAATATGTGAGATGCTGAACAACCGCCCCCCCCCCCTCCCCATGTTGTGTCCTCTTTAGTAATATAAGATTACAAAACAGTCTCCTTCGAAATGAGAATCAATTCTGTAATCCCAGCAAACCCTGTATTCATTAAAAACTATTCTAACGCAAACTACCTTTTATTAAGTGATAACCTGTCAAAATTTCTAGCCCCTCCAACCCCAGATAACACAGCAGCCCATACAGAATTATTCACTGAAGCTCTGTGCAACCCTGTTAATGACTGCAGAGAGGCTGCTGTGCCTACCAGAAGTATTCCCAAAACTAACTCACCTTGGTGGAATTCAAAATTAAACAGGTTGTACAACAAAAGAAATAACGCCATAACTAAAATTATGAAGTGTAACACCATAAACGATAACATTTTTCAGCAAATTGACTAGATGGCTAAGAGGACTAATCAAGTCCAATAAAGCAAATTTTGAAATAAATATAGTGTCACATGCCAAGGACAACCATAATGCTTTCTTTAGCTAAGTCCATTACCTCCAACAAAGCACACAACACATTCAGAGAACCGGAAGATATAGTAAATCTTCTGGCTGATAAATTTAATTCCAACTCCTCCTTCACTCCCAGCCACCTCACTGGAAACACCAGTAGGGAGCTGTTCTTTGATGTGTTCTGTATGTCCAAGAATACAGCTTTTATGGGCCCTGATAAAATCCAAGGTTACCTCCTAAATAGTGTGAAATATGACCTATCAGGGCCACTGGAGTTACTACTCAGGCTTCATGCTATGTAAAAGGAAAACTGCAATGTTCATCCCTCTGCACAAGGCCAGACCATCATCAGATCCCAGTAACTACAGACTCATTAGTCTGGCTAGTCTCATATGTAAAGCCATGGAAAGACTTATCATGGAAATGATTAACAATGACATACAAAAACATCAGACTCTGGACACAACCTAGTTTGTTTTTGTCAAAGGCAAGCCGTGCCTACTGAACCTAGTGGATGTCTTTGAGAGGGTCACCAAAGTAATGGATGAGGGGAAAATGGTGCATACTACCTGTCTTGACCTAGCAAAGGAATTTGGCACAATACCCTACTCAAGCATTGCAAACAACTCATGGAATTAGGAAAAAACACCATGCAACCCACTGGATAGCGAGCTGGCTCGCAGACAGGACCCAAGAAGTTAGGATCAGATAAACCTCCTCCACAAATAGGCTGGTCACCAATGGGGACTCCCAGGGTTCTGTGCTGAATCTGTTCCTCTCTAACATCTATTTTTCAGAAGTCAAGGTCAGTTTCAAGTGCCTCTAATTTACCATGTTTGCAGATGATTGGAAACTAGCAACGATCATAGAAACATCTTACAGGAGGGTCTAACACAGACACATGACTTGTGCCAAAGTCATGGCTTAAAATTCAGTATCAAGAAATGTACAACAGTAAGCTTTGGGAAGTCAGCCATCTGGGGGAAACTACCTCACTGAAAAAAGATGCCTAAAACAGACACATTAGTCAGGGACTTGGGGACTCATGTAGATGTAAACTGGCTTTTAACCAATATGTGCCTAAGATAGTAAGAAAATAATTTTATGTAACTCAAGCTTATAAGTAAGGGCATGGCCCAGGGAAGTCATTGTGCCTCTGTACTCAGCCTTCATCAGACCATCACTGAGTATAAAAAAAGGTTATGTACTCACCGTAATGTTCCATCTGTATTGTCCATTTTCATTCTTCCTCAACTGATGGGTTCAGAGCCAAACCTCAGATATGACATGGCCACTTCTTCCAGATTGTAGAACACTTGAACTCTCAAGCTCCTCCCTTTACCCATAATGCCTTAGTCACCTATCATACCTCAGATCTAATTTGATACCCACAGACCTACAAAGTAGTGGAGAATAACGGAAGAACAGAAACCGGAGATCAAACAAGGAAAATAGGTTACTCCCTTACCTTTCAATCTTTCCAGAAGTAAAGCAAGGAGAGGGTTAGTGGGTGGGAAGTTGAGGAAGAATGAAAGTGGACAACACAGTTGGAATGCTATGATGAGTATATAACTTTTTTATGTAATGTCATTTTCATTCATTCCTCAACTGCTGGGACAGAGTCCCCAGCAACCTAAATCCTGGGAGGATTCTAAGGAAGGATATTCAGGAGCACAGCTCAGCTGAGGGCTGCTCTTCCTCTAGAGTCCAGACCTAATTTGTAATGACAATAAAGGTATGAGGATTAGTCCAAGTTGCAGCTGCATCCAATGAAGTCATTGACAAAAAAGGCTGAGGAAGTCCCCAGTCCCCATAGATCTAGTGGAGTGTGCCTCTGTTGATTTTGGTAAGGACATGCCCATCTTTTCATAAACAAGAGTAATGCAATCAGTCAACCATTTGGCCAAAGTCACTTTAGAAACTGGTTTGCCTGATTTTGAGTCAGAAAAAGAAACAAATAATTGTTCAGATTTTCTCAAATCTTTGGTTCTGTGTAGGTACAAATTTAACTGGCTGTGGACATCCGAAAGATGTAAAATACATTCTCCTTTATTTTAAAAATTTGGAAAGAAGACCAGAAGGTTGATAGCCTGATTCATATGGGATTCTAGCACCACCTTTGATAAAAAGGAAGGATTGGTCCATAAAAAAAACCCTATCTTTGTGAAAAATTAGGTAAGGAAGTTTAGAAGACAGAGCCTGAAGTTGAGAAACTCTCCTGGCAAAGGTAATAGCCACTAGAAAAACAGTTTTTCATGTCATAATTTTTAGATCAGACTTAGCTGATGGTTCATATGGGGGATTGGGTCAAGGACTGAGGAACAACATTTAAATCACAAAAAAGGAGTAGGATCCTTTAAAGGAGGCCTAAGTAAACAGTTTCCTCTAAGAAAGGCTTTACAAAGCTTGGAGGAAGCTATGGTAGTTATTTACTCCTACATGAACGTTGGAAATTGCTGCTAATTGTACTCTGACAGTTGAAGAGCTAGCCCCTTCATTAAAATTGTAGCTAAAAAGTCAAGAGCCTTCAGAACTGGAGCCGAAAAGGGGTCTATTGTTTTGTGTGTGGTCAAAAAACAAATCTCTTCCATTTACTTTGTAAATTGTTCATAATACAAGCTTTATGGGATGATAAAATATGATGGATGGGGGAGGAGAGCCTGGGCTGTCTGGCAATCAATGGAACTTGAGAAACCATGCTATCAACCTGAGGCCTGATATGTCAGGATGAGTCATGCCTGCTGGGTGAGACAGGAGGTCTGGAGTTGGATCCAGAATCCAGGGTGGGTGTAAAAGATGAGACCAAAGGAAGGCAAACCATATCTGACAAGTCCAGTAAGGGACAATTAGGATAACAGTGCTCTTCAATCAAGATGCTTTCAGTAAAAATTTTGAGATGGGGGTAAGGGGGGATAGGCATAAAGATTAGCTTGTGAAGTAGATTATCCCTCGCTGACTCCCCCAGTGGGGGTATCAGAGCAAAGAACCTGCTGCACTTGTTGTTGAGGGGAGAAGTGAAAAGGTCGCAATGTGGTTGGCCCCATCGACAAAAAAATTATCTCTGCCATCTTTATGATGAGAGACCATTCATGAGGCATTAGATGGCGGAGATAATCAGTTTCCTATTACGTGATCGAAAGTATAAAACTTCTTACACCACAAGATCGAACTTGTATGTGTTATAATTTCAAATGCAAAAAAAAAAAATGGACAGAAAGTAACTGTCGCCCTGCACTCCCCCCGCTCTTTAAATATACCAACTCCGAGATCGCACTACAGTGCGGAAAGGAAATATTTCCCTTTACTGCACTGTAGTGCGATCTCGGAGTTGGTATATTTAAGTAGCGGGGGGTATGGGGGTGGTTGGGGGCTTGCCCCACTGCTTACAGCAAGTAGTTGTGTTTCCTGTCATTTATATTATTAGGTATTCAATGTTACTGAACTTCGATGATATGGTGTTGACCATATCCTATTCAACTTTCAGCAACTTTGAGTATCTAATATAGACCCGAGATAATCTTCTGGAGACCATGTGCCTTAGACCATCCTTTCCAAGAAGTACACCCCCACCCAATCTGAGAGGCATCCACGGTCACTGTGCCAAGATCCAAGATTGGTCTCCAGATCCCTGTCTTTTTTTGGCACTAAAAATCATCTTAAATAAGTTCTGGACTCCTTCTAGTCTGTGGGATCCTCTTGGATAACTCTTTTCTCGAGCAGCTTGTTTATTTCTAGTGCTGCTGCTTCCCTGTCACTGGGTGGAACATCAGGAGTTTTGTTTGATATTAATGGGGGTGGATGGGAAAATAGTATTACATACCTCTGGATATTATCCTCTGCACCCATGAATCTTTTGTAATTTCTAGCCAGACTCTCTGGTGCAGGGATACACGACCCCCAACTGCCTCCAGAGATGGACAGTTGGGCCTCCTTTCAGGAGCGCTAATAGGATATGTCAGAAAAAATATCCATGGATCTCTGATTATGCGGACTGCCTCTGCCTTGGGGGTGGCGTCTTCCATTTCAGTTCCCCCTCTGCCCTTGGGGGATCTGTCTCCATGTGGATCTTGGTAGAAGCCCTGGGATTTCTTGAAAAGTATTTTCTGTCCACCTTGTTGGTTCCTAGAAAAGGTTTGTTGAGGAGTCAAAAAACATACATCCACAACAGGCAGGGTCCTTCCTTCCTGCTCGCACCTAGAGAATGTGTCCTTCACTTTGGGGCTGAACAAGGAGCTTCCATCAAAGGGAGAATTGATGAAAGGAGATTTGATGGGTTCCACAAAATCAAATAAGCTCATCCAGGTATGTCTCCTAATGGAAATACTTGAAACCACCACTCTTGAAGTACCTTCAGCTGCACAGGAGATAAGGATAAGATCCATGGACGAGTTTGAAATAGACTGAAAGGTAACTAACTGCAAAGAAAAAGTACACTCTACCTCAGAGGATATTGTCCCAGAGAGAGATCTGTAAAGTTCTTTGATCAAATCTCTCTGTAGTCTCGTAAAATGTGCTAAATAAGTCAGCGACCTAAGGGTGCAGGTTGCTGAAGCATAGACACACTTCCCAAACCTGTCAGGCACCCTAGACTCCCTGATGGGAGGTGGACAGAGGTACTTGTTCTGCCAGCTCTGTTCTAGTGGCTACAGCTATGACCATGGCTCCAGTGTGGTCTATCTTTTGTTGGTGCCAGGATCTTGTCTGGTCTCTTAGAGATTGGCTCTGTTGTGTCTGTTTCCTTCCATGCCCATTGAGAGACTAAATCTATGAGCCCATCAGCAGGCGGAGTGACACAAGAGGTAGATAGGCCAGCCCAGAAGGCCTCCAGAAACACTGACTCCTCTTTGAAAGTGTTATTGGGGGACCAACCACCCCTTTGTTTTAGGAGTTCTAAGATGTCTCCAAATGAGACATCATAGGGTGGTGATCCCCTTCATCAGAGTCAGTGTCCAGAGTGAAAGACTCTTGTGGAAAGTCTAAGTACCTCCTTTTGCACTTCCTCTTCTAGGGGACCTCCTTGGTGGGGTGTTCCAGGGAGGTATCAGAAGAGATAATGATACCCTGCTGGGTGGCCTGGAGACTGGATCATGCTGACTGTCCCAGTGGAATGGATGACTGAGGCTATGGATACAAAATTGAATGGGATTGGGAAGTCGGAGCCAAGGAGGGTGGAGAATTTTGAACTCTAGGTATAGAGAAGGCTCTGTCCACTACCTTGAAAGCAGAGTGCCTGGGAGAAGCAGAAACTGATGGAAATGACAAAGCAGGCTTAGGGATCATCGGCCCCCACTGTCCCATGGCAATCCAACCAAGGAAGGAGTCACAGTCGAGCAGTCTAGTCCTGTTGCTCCAAGGGGAAGAGACAGCTTTGACAACTTCACTGTCGAATCCAACATCCCAGAGCCAGCACCGAGGCTTCAGCTCTGGGAGTCATCTGGCTCTGGAGTACTCGGGGACAGACAGCTCAGAGACACCATCAGAGTCAAAGTTGCCAATATCTTCAGATCCACGGAAGATGACTCCAAGGCTTTTGGATCCAATGGCTCCGATACCGAAACATGGATTGGAGAAGGAGCTATGATCAGGTGAGTAGCACTAATGAGGGTCTCCAGAATATATGGGGCTGGAGCCGGATAGACTCCCATTTGTATTTGCATCCTGAGGAATTTCATCATCCCGTCCACATCTGCCTCAGATAGGCTCCTAAAGAACTGAAGGGATAAAGTTGTGGATGGGGGTCTTGAGTGGTGACAGAGAGACTGCTCCTGAAAAGACAAGAGTCAAGAAGTAATCAGCTCCAACAGTAGTTGTGGAGAATGGGTCTGAGATGATTTGTCGGATCTTAACCTTGGCTCTGATGCACTCAGATTCAACTTTTTTGTTTGTTTCAGAGGTAACTCAGAGGACAGAGCCAAAGTTGAAGCTGATGCTTTCTAGAAAACTCTTATGAGGTTCTTTAGAAAAGAAATCTCCCTTTTTTCCAGTCTCTTGGGGGTTTGAGCCACAGAAGCCATTGGTGAAGATTTTGAAGGCATAAAGCACCTAAGAATTAATGTGTTCTTCTGGTCAATTAGAGAGCGGGAGTTGAATCCCTTGCAAATGTCACAATCCGAATCTAAATGACTTGGCCCTAGACAGTGAAAGCATTTGGAATGCACATCAGAGTTTGGTATTTTGTGGCCGCATGCCACACATTTTTTAAAACTTAAAGATTTATCTGACATGTTTAAAAAAGGCAGCTAGAAACTGAAAGTTTTTATTTAATAGTTAAAAGGGAAAAGTAAGAGAAATTACCAAAGATAGTAAAAAAAGAGAGCACAGTTAAGTACAAAAAGGAGAATGCCAACTGTGGTAATATAAATACTCTAAGAGAACAGAAAAAATGTAGAGCTAATAAAGCTAAGAAAAAGGGTTAAAGGGAGGCAAAAATTATAGGTATAGGAGTATAACTATAATAATAGAAGTAAAGGGATAACATTAGCTAAACTAACAAACTTTCAAAAATACACACTCAAGAGTTCAGGATCTATGTCCGAACGCTATGGCGACAAATGAGATCTGATGTATGTTAGGTGACTAGGGAATTGTGGACAAAGGGATGAGCCTGAGAGTTCAAGTGTTCAGCAATCTGGAAGAAGCGGCCGAGTCAGATCTGAGGATCGGATCTGAAACCAACAGTTAAGCAGTCAGTTTCAGACTAGCTAAGTAAAGATGAGGCTTCCTGGACAGATGAGGAATCAGATCGAGTATTGGGTCTAAGAACCAGAGAAGCCTTCAGATAAGACCTTAGGAGGGGAAAGCAGATTTCTCTGGGTCAGAATGGGGCAATGAGGATAACCCTTGCCTTGTACTGAATAGCTTCTTGTAAGAATTTGGTCATGAGTAGAGTTGGGAGATAACTGTAGGGTAACCTGTCAGGCAATGACAGGACAGACCGTCCCTGAGGTTCTGTTCCTGATGAGGGAGAATAGTTAAGAATTGGTTGGAATTTGTGTTCTGCGCAGTCGCAGATAAATCGCAGTGTGGCTTGCCCTAGCAATGGAAAATCTCCCCTGCTGTTACTAGTTTCAAAGGCCACATTTAAGACAGAAGGCGATTCCTGCTTATCCTGTCTGCAAGATCACTGCACCTTCCGGAAATGTGAATTACAATTAGAAAATGGTGGGAAGACATCGCCCATTGCCACCCCTCATGGTCTCTCTGTGGGGGGGGGATCTGTTCCCCCCTTTCTGTTTATGTAAAAGACTATTGTCATGTTGTTTGTATGGATACTGATCACCTGCAGAGGGAGATAATCCTGTTGTTCCTGCAACAAAAGAATGAGTGCCCTCACATCTATGACATTTATGTGAAGACAAGCTCCTAATTTTTTAAACTCCTGTATTAAATTATCACTTAAGACATAAGCAAACATACATTAATAGGATCTCTGAAATCACCTGCACGTAAGGTGTACTGTAGCAAGTAGAAAAGATTTTACCATATGTGCATAATCAGCATCACTGCCAGATTTTTTATGCCTTTTTGTCTTCATTGTTTTCAGCTGGGTCCAGTTCCTCCACTGTCTGTTTCGTCAAAAATCAATCATTTCCCCGACCTCAGATCTGACATTGTATCTACAGTGTCCATTTATTCTGATGTAATTTGCTCTTTTCCTTTTCTAAAGAGTCATCTTCCAGTTCATTTAACTCTTTTATAGTTTTCAATACTTCAAATACAGTTGGTTTACAATTTCATTTCCATTTTCTAGTAATTTCTTTTTTTGGCAGCCAACAGATTTAAACTTAAAAAGCCTTACTATCTCTAGACAATTCAGATCCTGTGTACCAGCTCAAAAAATAATTTCCTTAGGTACAGCCCTTTGCTGACCCAATATTTTTGACAGAGCACTGCCACCTCATTACACTCCCAAAAATATGTTTCCAAGCACCTTTCGCCCCCTTCACACCTCCAAAATTTGCTGTCTAAATAAGGAAAATATTTTTGAAGTCTGGTTGTGGTATAAAAATATATATACAAACACTTCAAAACAAAGATCTTAAACCTTCTGGACTTTGTTGCATACTTGGGAACCACACATATATCCTCTTATTGTTCTCTTGTAAATTGCTTTTCCAGTCTCTCTTTCCAATCTTTTTAACCTCTTCTGTCCGATTCTTACGGTAACCATGCAGTATTTTTATATACTCTATTATTATCATTTTTTAACAGAATTTTCTGTTCTAGATTCAACTAAAAATTCTATCAGAGAAGATCTTTCACTTAATATTCGCATATCCCGTTCTCTTTGCCTATACACAAAAATAAGAAGTTATGTACCTACCATAACGTTCCATGTTAGTTGTCTTCTTCTCGCCTTCTTTCTTGCTGGATGGGTTCGGAGCTGATCCTCGGCTCCGACTCGGCCAATACTAAAGCTCGAGAGCTAATTCCACCGGCTCAAGGCTCCCCTATATCCCACAATGCTAGGCGGTAACTACTCAGATCTCGTTTGATAGCTAAAACCAAGCAGTTCTGGTCTCCATAGAAGAGAGAAAAGGAACCCACCTCTAAATATAAAATTGTGGGTAAAACTACCACAACATAAAAAGGGAGAATAGAGGTGGTAGAACATGTGGGAAGGAAAAAATCCCAATGGAAGATCACAAATATTCCTATCGGTCTGTCCAGGCTAGGGGGAAGGAGGGTGGACGCAAGAAAGAAGGCGAGAAGAAGACAACTAACATGGAACGTTATGGTAGGTACATAACTTCTTAATGTTAAGTTGTCAATCTCGCCTTCATTCTTGCTGGATGGGACCGCGTCCCTAGCACCTTATCCCGGGTGGCCTATTGGAACAGACTCTTGAGAACAGTGGAACCAAAGTTGGCACGGTTTCTGGAGGCCATATCCAATTTGTAATGTAAAATAAAGGTATGAGGAGAAGCCCATGTGGCTGCTGCACAAATGGAATCTATTGGCAGCCTGTCCTGAAAAGCTACAGATGTAGCTAATGCCCTAGTTGAATGAGCTCTAGGTCTTGAAGGCAGTTTTTGATGTCTGATTTCATAGATGAAGGTAATTATAGAGGTAAGCCATCTTGAAAGGGACACTTTAGTAACTGGAAGGCCCAATTTCCCTTCCGCATAAGACAGGAAAAGCTGATCAGATTTCCTGAACTGTTTAGTCCTGTCTGAATAATATCTAAGTTGGCGGTGAACATCTAGAAAATATAACTTTTGTTCCGACCTGTTGGAATAATCAGGGAAGAAGACGGGGAGATCAATCGTCTGGTTTAGGTTTGCCTCAGAGGAAACCTTAGGCAAGAAGGATGGATTAGTCTGGAGGGACACCCTGTCTTTATGGAAAACTAAGTAAGGAGGATGACTGCAAAGAGCATGAAGTTCAGATACCCTTCTAGCTGAAGTTATGGCTACTAGAAAAAGTGTTTTCCATGAGAGCAACTTAAGAGGGCATGAAGCCGCTGGTTCGAAGGGGGGGAGAATCAAGGATGCTAGGACCAAATTCAAGTCCCATTGAGGTGGGGGATCTTTGATTGGGGGCTTGAGCAGAAAAACACCTCTTAAAAAGGCTTTGCAGAGCTTATGGGACATGATACTGGAGTCTGAGACACCTACATGAAAGTTAGATATGGCAGCTAGTTGTACTCTAATAGTAGATGAGGAAGAGCCTAAATGAAAGAGCTCTGCCAGAAAGTCTAGGATAGACTGGATAGGTGCAGTGAAGGGGTCTATATTTTTTGATGCTGCCCAGAAGGAAAAACGTTTCCACTTACTATTATAAATCTTCCTGGTAGAAGACTTGTGAGAGGCTATCAGGATGTTACGAACTGAATGAGAGATTAAGGAAAGCCTGGCTAGGGTAGGAATCGGAGAAACCACGCTGTGAGGTTGAGAGATTGAAGGGAGTGGTGCAGCTGGCCCGACTGGTGGGTCAAAAGATCTGGCACCGGGTCCAGATGCCAAGACTGCTCCAACAGGTAATGATGGAGGAACGGAAACTGTATCTGTCGAGGCCAGTAAGGGGCAATGAGGATCATGGTAACTCTCAAGGCGATAGCTTTCTGAATTAATTGAGATATCAGTGGAAAGGGGGGGGGAGCATACAGAAGTCCCCGGGGCTAATCGTGGACTAGAGCGTCTCTGGTGGGATGGCCTGGTAACGGGAAGACAGTGAAGAAGCCGTGACACTTGCTGTTTTGGGGAGTAGCAAAAAGATCGCAGCAAGGCTGGCCCCATCTTTGGAAAACTTCTTCCAGCACTGATTTCTTTAGAGACCACTCATGAGGCATGAGAATGGCCCTGCTCAATTTGTCCGCAATCACGTTGGACTTACCAGGAATGTACGTTGCTATCAGAAAACGCTGAGAAGAAATCGCCCACTGCCACAGTCTGAGTGCCTCTCGACATAAGGGGTAGGACTTGGTTCCACCCTGTTTGTTGATGTACCACACTACGGACATGTTGTCCGTCTGAATTGCAATAGTCCCTGTGGGAAGAGAGTCCTGAAGGGCTTGCAACGCTAAAAGCACTGCTCTCATCTCTAAGACATTTATGTGCAAGTGGCACTCGAAAGATTGCCACTTGCCCTGGACTGTCCTGCCCTGATAATGCCCCCCCAACCCGATCAGGGAAGCGTCCGTTGTCACCGTGGCGATTGGGGGGGGAGATGAAGGGTCTGCCCTGGAGAACTTGAGGTGATGTGATCCACCAAGACAGGTGATTCTTGCATGATTGGGTTAGCAGGATGATGTGAAACATCGGGAGCTGTTGGAAGGACCATTGAGAAAACAGCATCCACTGGAGGATCCGCATGTGAAAACGAGCTAAGGGGAGAAGTGTAATAGTAGCTGCCATGAGTCCTATTACCTTCAAGACTACCCTGGCTTTGACCTTGTTGCATTGAAGTAGAAGGTAAACTTGTTTGCGGATATCTAACACTCTTTGCTCTGTTAGTCTGGCGGAAAGATGAACTGTGTCTAAGGTGGCGCCTATAAAGGTAATGGATTGACAAGGCGACAAGACAGATTTTTCGAAATTTATTGAAATGCCTAGAGCTTGGCAAGTTTGGATGGTGAAGTCTCTGGATAGAAGAAGTTGATGCCTGGTGGTGGCAGTAAGGAGGCAGTCGTCCAAATATGGAAACACTTGGAATCCTTGACGTCTCAAGTGAGCCGCAACTACTGCCATACATTTGGTAAACACTCGGGGGGCTGCAGTGAGACCAAAGGGCAGGGCTCTGAACTGGTAGTGACTGGCTCCCAGCCTGAAGCGGAGAAACCTCCTGGGAGCATCTGTGGATTTTGATATGGTAGTACGCATCCTGAAGGTCTATCAAGCACATCCAATTGTCCTGACCCAAGAAGGGTAGAATGGACTGTAGCGTGACCATCCGGAATTTTGTTTTTTTGTTATAATTGTTTAAATTGCTGAGATCCAGTATTGGTCTCCAGCCCCCTGTTTTTTTTTGGTACCAAAAAGAATTTGGAGTAGATTCCGGATCCTTGCTGGTCTGCTGGGACTGGTTGGATAGCTCTTTTTGACAGCAGCTTTGATATTTCTAATGCTGCTTGTTCCCTTAGACTGGGTGGAACGTCTGGAAAGGATCCTTTGGGTTGGGATGGAATGTAAATAAAGGGGATTTTGTAACCCTCGGATATGATCGACTGTACCCATTTGTCTTGAGTGAGGGAAAGCCAGGCTTTTGGGTACAGTGATAATCTTCCCCCGACTGCCTCCGAAGGTGGACAGCCGGGCAGCTCCTCAGGGATGCTGAAAGGGTTTATCAGAGAAAGTCTCTCTGCTACCCTGGTTTTGCGGACCACCTCTGCCCCTAGGGTGGTGTCTATTGTTATTCCCCCCTCTGCCTCTAGAGGGGAATCGACTTTGTGTGTCAGATGAGACTCCTTGTGGTTTGCGGAACCACATTCCCCCCCCCCCCTGACCTTTGGGATAAGGTCTGGAAGGGGTAGAAAAACGGACTCCCACGGCAGAGAGAGTCCTACCTTCCTGCTCGCACCTAGTCAATGTATCCTTCACCTGAGGTCCAAACAACGTTGAGCCATCAAAGGGGGAATTGGTGAAGGACGCCTTGAAAGGGTCCACAAAATTGCAAAGCCGCATCCAGGCGTGACATAGTAAAGCTACACCTGTGCCTGCGGCCCTACTCGCCCCATCAGCCGCATATGAGATAAGCCGCATGGAGGAGTTGACAATCGAATTCAGGGTTGCCAACTGGGAGCTCATTTTGTCTTCGATCCCCTCCGCTGTTGGATCCTGCATAGCCTCACCCATATCCTTGAGCAAATCTCTCTGGAGACGGGTGAAGTGACACAAGTAGTTCAGCGACCGCATGGCAAAGGTCGCTGATGAAAACATCTGCTTACCGTACCTGTCCATGGTCCTAGACTCCTTATTAGGAGGATGGACAGGTACCGAAGGATCGGCTAACTCCTTCTTAGTGGCTGCGGTCACCACCATGGCATCAGCAGAGACACCTTTAGATAGAAACTCTTTCTCTTTAGGGGCAGTAATAAATTTTGACGGCCTCCTTGGGGTAGGTTCCACTGAATCAGGGGCCGTCCAAGCCTTCCTTGCCACCACTTCCATAAGGGGGTCAAAGGGAGGAGACACCCAGGAGGTGGAAGGGCGAGAGCCAAACGCCTCAAGGTAAACCGACTCGTCCTCTGAAGGGTTAAGGGCGGGCCAGTTCCCCCTCTGTTTCAGGATTTCAAGGATGTCAGCAAAAGAGACATCCTCAGAGGGAGACCGAGGGGAACCTTCAGATTCCTACAAGTCGGTGTCAAAGGTGATAGACTCAGGGGAGTCAATGTGCTTTCTCTTGCACTGTCTCTTCTGAGGGGGTTCCCCTGCCAGATCAGGAGAGGCCTCGGAAGAAGAGGATATTCCCAATGGGGAAACCTGAGGAGCTGGCTCTCTACGGTCTGTTACAAGGGGGTGGGTAGAAACCACCGCAAGCACTGAAGAGGGAGGAGCTGACGGAGCTGACTGTAGGGTAGACACGGCCGAAGGTCCCTGCTCCGAGGAGACAAGGACCCCCCACGGCACCAACAGGGACGGCTCCGAGGCCAATGTCAGAGCTGAACTCACCAGCGCCAACGCTCCGAGAGGGAGAACGGGGTCAGACAAGGGTCCGATGCCACTCGCCCCCTCGGAGCCGACGAGGGAAGCCCGGTGCCGAGATCCCTCCAAGGAGGAAATCGGAGCAGACGACAGAGACGAAAGGGAAGGTATCGGCTCCAATGCACCGACAGCCACGGCTCCGATGAGCCCCGGCTCCAAACTCAGAAGAGTCAGAGGAGGAACAGAAGCAGGGATGGGAATAGCCGCTGACTGTTGAGTAGGGCTATGCAGCATTTGGGCCAGTGCCTCGGACTTGAGAAGTCTACTCACCACCCTTTGTAAGTCATGGTTGGACAGCCTAGAGGACCGAGAGGAATGGGACCTATGGCTCTGCTCCGACAGAAGAGGGGATCCCGGGGCCGGGTGGATGGAGCCGATGGAAGGGGACCTCGACCTCTTCTTTGAAGGTGGCTCTGATAAGACTATTGGAGCCGACTGAGTCTTAGCAACCTCGGCTCCGGCCAGAGCCGAGGTAACGGTTTGAGACTTCGAAACATCGACTCCAGCCAGAGCCGATGTCGAAGCAGCCTTGATGCTCCCAGCAGACGGCTCTGAAGCTGGAGACGACGGCCTGGAAGTCTTTGAAGGCTTCCCCAATGCAGACTGGGTCGAGGGGCCTTCAGGCTTTAATAAGCCTCGAAGAATAAGTTTATTTTTGCGTTCCTGCAGGACTCTAGGGCTAAATGCATGGCAAACAGCACAGGAGTCCTGCAGGTGCAAAGGTCCCAGGCAATAGACACAAGAAGTGTGACCATCTGTCAGAGACATTTTCTGACACTATGAATCACACTTCTTGAAGCCTGACACCTTGGAGTCTTTAGACATCCTAAAAGTATATCAAGGACACAGACACAACACACAGACACACCCTTTAACCAAAAGAAAAAATCCAGTCACACTAAAATGACAAGGGAAAAAGGGGAGTGGGCCAAAGGCCTAGAAGTTAAAAGGGAATAAAAAACGGGGATAAAAAGGAGGGAGACCCGATTTAAACTAAAGGGATACCCTGTACTATAAACTGAACTAAATAGAAAAGATAGGGGTAGAAAATTGAAGTTTTTGATTAGAAAAAACTCACTAACCTGCCAGAGCCAGTAGAAGAAAGCAAGTGGCAAACGAGATCTGGGTAGTTACCGCCTAGCATTGTGGGATATAGGGGAGCCTCGAGCCGGTGGAATTAGCTCTCGAGCTTTAGTATTGGCCGAGTCGGAGCCGAGGATCGGCTCCGAACCCATCCAGCAAGAATGAAGGCGAGATTGACAACTTAACATACATATTTAACACCATCCCCTGATATATTCCTGTATCAGCACTACACAGATTAACTGGCCTTCATCAAATTGCAGGACAAGTAAAAAAAAAGAAAAAAAAGAAGTTATGTATTCACCATAATGTTCCATCTGTGATGTCCATTTTCATTTATCCTCGACATATGGGTTTGTTTCCAAGCATCGGAACCAACTTGGCCATTCTACAGATCTATGTAGTCAAAAATTCTCGAGCCTAAACCTTACCCACAATGCTCCTCTCCCAATTACCTCAGAGCAAGTCTGCAGAAAGACAGAGTGAAAAAACCAAAAGCTTTCGTAAAGTCCATATCTGGAACCATATAACAATATCACTAGTGCATATGTTCATTACCAGTTCCACCAAAAACTTCAAGGGCAGGAAGAAGGAGGAAGGGGAGTAAATGAAAATGGACAACACAGATGGAACATTATGGTGAGCACATAACTTCTTTATCTGATGCTGTCAATTTTCATTTTATCCTCAATATATGGGAGAGAGTTTCCAACTAGCTTAGACTTTGGGAGGACTTAAGGAAGGATATTCCTCAGCACCACTGAACCAAATGATGATCTTCCCCTGGAGACCAGATCCAGTCTGTAATGAGTAATAAAGTTTCAAGGAGAAGTCCAAGTTACTGCTGCACAAATATCATCCAAGGAAGCTTTAGATTGAAAAACTGTGGAAGTAGCTACAGCTCTTATAGAATGTGCCTTTACAGGCCTAAGCAATTTAATCTTCTTTTTATTATAGGTAAAACAAATACAATCTTTAAGCCATTTGGCTAGTGTCACTTTGCTCACTGGTTGGCCAAGTTTTGTAAATGAAAATGACACAAATAGTTGATTGGATTTTCTTAAATTTTTAGTTCTGTGTAGCTAGAAGTGTACTTGTCTGTGAACATCTAATAAATGTAAGCAATATTCGCCTTTATTAGCAAAATTAGGAAAAATACTCACAGTAAGATGCTGTCCGGTTCGATTCTCAGCTAGAGCGTCTTCTGCGTGGAGACATGCGTTAATGGCCGTACCTTCGTTGAAGGCTGTGCGTCAGGGCTGGCAACTCGGCATGTAAAAATCAACTGCCAATCATTAGCGGAGGGAGTGTGGTGACCCCTAACCGGGAAAAATCCGAAAGACACAACAACTGGTAAATTAGCAGTCTGATTGATATTGGTCTCTGACACTACCTTATACACAAATGTAGGATTGGTTCTCAGTAAAACTCTGTATTTATGGGAAATCAGGTAAGGAGGACTATATGATAAGGAGTGTAGTTCTGGAATCCTTTTGGCAGAAATTGTTGCCACTAAGAATATAGTTTTCCAGGATAAAAATGTTAGATCACATTCAGCTGATGGTTCAAAGGGTGGTCAAACAATGGTTTGTAACACTGAGTTTAGATCCCAAGGTGAGGTAGGATCTTTGTAAGGGGGGTTTAGCTAGACCATTACTTTTAAGAAGGCCTTGCAGAACTTATGAGAGGCCAAGGAGGATTCTTCAAAACCATTATGGAAATTAAAAATAGCTGCTAATTAAATGTTTATGGTAGACTGGAAAGCACCTGCCTTGAAAAGTGAAGCTAAAAATTCTAGGATTTTATCAATGGGTGATGCAAAGGCATCACTATTGTTGTCATGACCTCAAAGGGTAAACCTCTTCCATTTACTAGCATAGAGTTTACAGGTAGCTTATGAGAGGCCAAAAGAATAAGACGTACGGGGAAGAAAGTAGCCTGTCTGTTAATGGAAATGGAGAAACCAAGTTGTCAGCTTGAGGTTCATAATGTTTGGATGAAGTAATCCCTCTGGATGGGACAAAAGGTCTGGAGCTGGGTTCAGAATCCAAGGCTGTTGAATCAGATAAGGCCAAAGAAAGGGGAACCAAATTTGTTGAGGCCAATAAGGTGCAATGAGGATTACTTTGCTCTTTAGCCTGATTGCTTTCTGTAGGAATTTTGGAATTAGAGGAATTGGGGGAAAGGCATACAGCAGTCCGGAGGGCAATGTGTGTAGAGCAGCATCTCTCAGTGCCTCCCCCAGAGGAGGGATCAGGGCAAAGTAGTTGTTGCAGTTGTTGTTTAGAGGCAAGGCAAAAAGGTTGCAGCAAGGCTGGCCCCCACTGACAAAAAATACTTTCTGTGACGTTTGAATTGAGAGACCACTCGTGAAGCAGTGGAAGTGGAATACATCTGCTCAGTTTATCTGCTATCACAATGGAACTCCCCAGAATATGTATTGCTAACAGAAAGTGGATGGAAGAGATCGCCCACTGCCACACTCTGAGTGCTTCATGACATAGCTGAAAAGACTTGGTTCCTCCCTGTTTGTTGATGTACCAAACCACTGACATACTGTCTGTTTTGGATTGCAATTGCTCCCAAAGGAAGGGCAGTCTGAAAGGTTTGCAATGCTAAAAGCACTGCCCTTAGCTCCAGGACATTGATATGCAAGTTGGCTTCTGTGGGGGACCAACTGCCTTGGAAAATCTTGCCCAAATAATGCCTCTCCCATCCCATCTGGGAGGAATCCATGGTCACTATGGCTCTGGGTTGTGATGGGACAAAAGGGCGGCCTATAAGAATGTGTTAGGAATATATCCACCAAGCTAAATCTTTTCTGCAAAGACTGATGATCAAAGTCAGGTCTGACATGGGTTGGTGCAACATTGACCACTGAGACACTAGCAGCCATTGTAATATTCTCATGTGATATCTTGCTAAGGGATCTAGAGTTATCATTGCTGCCATGGAGCCTAATGCTTGTAGGACTAGATGAGCAGTTACATTCTTGCTCCTGATTACTTTCTGGACCTGAACTCTGATTTTGTGTAATCTCGCAGGGAGAAGAGAGGCTATAGAAGTTCGAATATTTAGAAGTGCTCCTATGAAATCTAAATTCTGAGCTGGGGTCAATTTTGATTTTTCGTAACTTACAGTTATTCTCAAAGAAGAACAAATTTGAAGTATATGGTCACTTGCTTCAAGTAATTCATGGCTGTTCAGGGTGGTAATGAGTCAGTCATCTAGATACAGAAACACACAGAATCCCTGCAGTCTCAAGTGAGCTGCTACTACTGCCATACATTTGGTGAACACCCTGGGGGCTGTAGTGAGACCAAAGGGCAGAACTCTGAACTGATAGTGACCGTCTCGCAGCCGGAAGTGGAGGAAACTTCTGGAGTGTTTGTCCAATTTTTATATGGTAATACGCATCCTGAAGATCTACTGAGCACATCCACTCATCCTTTTCCAAGAACAGACTAATGGACGGTACCATGACCATCTGGAATTTGGTTTGGTGAACTGATTTGTTCAGTACACTTAGATCCAAAACTGGTCTTCAGACCCGTCTTTTTTGGCATTAAAAATAATCTTGAGTAAATTCCAGATTCTAGCTGGTCTGGTGTTACTTCTTGGATGACTCTTTTTTCCTAGCAGTTTTTGAAATTCTAGAACTGCTTGTTCCTTCTGACTGGGTGGAACATCAGGGATTTTCTTGCATATGGGAGGAGGAAGATCAAATGGAATTATATACCCTCTGGACATGATCCTCTGCACCCAAGTATCAGATGTTACTTTTAGCGAGGCATTTTGGTGCAAAGATAAGCATCCCCTAACTGCCTCCAAATGAAGACAATTAGGCCTCCTTTCAGGAGCACTGGAAGGATTTACCAGTGAAAGAATCCATGAAACCCTGGTTCTGCAGGCCACCTCTGCCACCCGGATGGCATCTTCCATTAAAGATCCCCCCTTTGGCCCTGAGGGAACTATCTCCATGTGTCCTGAAAATGCTCTTGGGACTTTTTGAAAAAGAAGTTATGTACTCACCATAATGTTCCATCTGAGTTGTTCCATCTCGCCTTCATTCTTCACTGATGGGTTCGGAGCCGAGGCGGCCGACTAGCAAACTCAACGTTCTCCAGTAACTAGAGACCCAACCCCTTATCCCACAATGCACTGCTGGAATTACCTCAGATCTTGTTTGCTGCATACCTTATAGAAGTACTATAATTATTCTGCCAAGGAATGTAGACACATTGAAAAACCAGGATGAGGAAAGCCTCCAGGTCAACTGCCAGCCAGGAGGGGGAAGGAGGGAGGGACGTGAGAATGAAGGCGAGATGGAACAACTCACATGGAACGTTATGGTGAGTACATAACTTCTTTATGTGAAGTTATTCAATCTCGCTGTTCATTCTTCACTGATGGGTAACGTCCCTAGCACCCTGATCTTGGGTGGCTCATCGAAGTACACTCTTTAGAACCGTAGAACCAAATGAAGACATGTCCCTAGAGGCCTTATCCACTTTGTAATGAGTTATAAAATGCGAGGTTTAGACCATGTGGTTGCTGCACAGATGTCCAAAGGTAATTTGGCTTGAAAGGCTGAAGAGGTAGAAACTGCTCTGATTGAATGAGCCTTCACCTTACTAGACAAGGGCATGTTATGACAAGAATATGTGTAGGTGATACAATCCAACAGCCGCTTAGACAAGGTTGTTTTGGAAACTGGTTTACCTTTCCTGGTCTCAGAAAAAGACACAAAAAACTGATCTGATTTCCAAATGTCTTTTGTTCTGTCTAAATAAAATCGAAGTTGTCTATGAACATCGAGTTTGTGCAACATATATTCCAATTTGTTGGTGAGATTAGGGAAGAAAATGGGCAACTCAATGATTAGATTAATGTTAATCTCAGAACATACTTTAGGCAAAAAGGATGGATTTGTCCTGAGAGATATTCTATCAGCATGGAACACCATATAAGGGGGGCTTGATGGATAGGGCTTGGAGCTCTGACACTCTGCAGGCTGAAGTGATGGCTACTAGGAAGACAGTTTTCCATGATATAAATTTTAGTTCACAAGATGATGCAGGCTCAAAAGGAGGAAGAATGATGTGAGATAACATAAAATTCAAATTCCAGGGAGAGTAAGGTGTCTTCACTGGAGGCCTCATGTGAAAAGAACCTTTTAGAAAAGCCTTAGACAACTGGTGAGCCATAATATTCAAACCATTGATTCCTAGATGGAAATTAGATATAGCAGCTAATTGTACTCACACCATAGCAGCCGCTGCTCCTTTGTTGAAGATTTCTGTCAAGAATTTTAAAATAGAAGACAATGGCGCTTGCTAAGGGTCAATATTGTGGGAAGAAGCCCAAATGGAAAATCTCTTCCACTTACAACAATACAATTTTCTAGTGATAGGTTTATTAGCCAACAAAATTTGACAAGTGTCATGGGAAAGATTATAAAGCCTGGCTATGTGGGAAATTGGAGCAGCCAAGTGGTTAGCTTCAGTGTCTGCAAGGATGGATGAAGATCCCCTGACGGATGTGTCAACAAGTCCGGAATTGGGTCCAGGAACCATGGGTCTTCCAGAATGTGATGGTAAAGAAATGGAAACCAAATCTGCCGAGGACAATGAGGGGCTATAAGGATGATTGTCCGTCCCAGCGACTTTGCTTTCTGTAAGAATTTGGGTATCAGGGGAATTGATGGAAATGCTTAGAGGAGACCCGGGGGCCAATTGTGGACAAGAGCATCCCTCGGAGAGTGACCTGGCATGGGAATCAGGGCAAAATAGCTTCTGCATTTGTTGTTGATATGACTGGCAAAGGTCGCAGGAAGGCTGGCCCCATTTGCAGAAGATCCTGTCCGCAATCTCTTGTTTGAGGGACCATTCATGGGGCAATAAAATTGCCCTGCTCAGTATGTCCGCTATGACAATGGATTTGCCCGGGATGTGCATTGCTAACAGAATGCGCTGGGATGACACTGCCCACTGCCATACTCTGAGGGCTTCTCGGCAAAGGGGATAAGACTTGGTCCCGCCTTCCTTGTTCAGGTACCAGAACACTGACATGTTGTCTGCATTGCAATTGTCCCTAGAGGAAGAGAGTTCTGAAAGTATTGCAATGCTAGAAGTACCGCTCTCATCTCCAGAACACTTGTATGCAGATGTGATTCTTGATCTGTCCATGTGCCTTGGGCAGTCTTTCCCTGAAAAAGCCCCCCCACCCTATCAGGGAAGCGTCTGTGGTAACAATGGCAACTGGAGGGGGGAGCATGAAGGGACGTCCTATTGTGACATGAAGAGACGTCAATCACCACTGAAGAGCCTTCTTGTAGGAATTTTTTATCAGGATCATATGACTCATTGGAAGTTCTTGGTAAGACCATTGCGTGAATAGAAGCCATTAAAGGATTCTCATATGCATCCTTGCTAACAAGATTGCTAAAATTGCTGCTGCCATCAATCTTAGAACTTTCAATACCTCTGCAGCTGGTGCTCTGTTCTTTGATATCAGGGACATGTGTTGGAGAAGAATACAAATCCTTTCTGGTGGAAGACGAAGAGTGGTGGTTGATGTGTCTATTTCTGTCCCTATAAAAACGATATGCTGCGATGGCGACAAGGCAGACTTTTTGAAGTTGACTGTAATGCCTAGCCGATCAAGAGCGTCAGAGTAGCCTCTCTCGCTTGAAGAAGTTGATGCCTGATGGTGGAGGTAAGGAGCCAATCGTCCAAATACGGAAACATCCTAGACGCCTCAGGTGAGTCGTGACTACTGCCATGCACTTGGTGAACACTCTGGGGGCTGTAGTGAGACCAAAGGGCAGAGCTCGGAATTGATAATGATTGGCTCACAACCGGAAACGCAGGTGATCTCTGGATGGCCTGGCCATCTTTATGTGGTAGGACGCATCCTTGAGATCGATCGAGCACATCCAACTGTCTTCCCCTAGAAACGGGAGTATGGACTATAGCGTGACCATTCGGAACTTCTCTTTTTCACAAATTGGTTGAGTCTGCTGAGATCCAAAATGGGTCTCCAGTCCCCTGTTTTCTTTGGAACCAAAAAGAATCTTGAGTAAGTTCCGAATCCAGTTTGGTTTGCCGGGACTGCCTGGATGACTCTTTTTTCTAGCAATCGGCATACCTCTATTGCTGCTTGTCTCATGTGACTGGGTGGAACGTTCGGGATTTTTTTTGATGGAAAGGGGCTGGGTGGAGAACGGTATGAAATACCCTCTGGAAATTATACTTTGTACCCAAATGTCGTTTGTTATATTTAGCCAGGCTTCTGGGTACAACGACAAGTGACCCCCAACTGCCTCCAGAGTAGGACAGCCGGGCCTCCCTTCAGAAGCACTGGTAGGACTGACCACAGAAGTGATTTCTGTCACCCTGATGTTGCGGACCCCCTTCTGCCGTGAGGGCGGCGTCTTCCATTGAAACCCCTCCTCTGCTTCTGGAGGGGGGCTCTCCACGTTTCTTGAAAGGCTCCTTGGGCTTTCCGGAACCACATCTTTCCTCCCCTCTGACCTTTAGGAAAGGGTCGAGTGGGGGTTGAAAAATGCACTCCGATGGCAGACAGAGTCTTTCCCTCTTGCTCACACCTGGTCAAAGTCTCATTCACCTTTGGCCCAAACAAAGATGAGCCGTCAAATGGGGTATTCGTAAAGGAGGTCATGAAAGGTTCCGTGAAGGAACAGAGTCGCATCCAGGCATGCCTACGAAGAGCAATTCCTGTACCTGCAGCTCTACTTGAACCATCAGCTGCGTAAGATACGAGACGCATGGACAAGTTGACTATCAAATTGAGGGTAGAGAGCGGAGTGACAATTTTGTCGGATACACTCGTAGCTACAGCACCCTGAAGAGTATCGCCCAACTCCTTAAGGAGATCTCTCTGCAGTCTGGTAAAATGTGTCAAGTAGTTCAGTGATCTGAGTGAGAAAGTCGCTGAACTGAACATGAGTTTCCCATATCTATCCATGATCCTAGATTCTCTGTTAGGAGGATGGATAGACGAGGAAATCTCAGACATTTCCTTTTTGGTGGCTGCCACCACCACCATGGCATCAACAGAAATTCCCTTATTGAAAAAGGATTTATCCATGGGGGGATAAATAAACTTATTAGGCCTCCTAGGAACAGGTTCCATAGATTCTGGTGACTCCCACACCCTACGAGACCAGATCAATAAGCTCATCGTAGGGCGGAGATACCTAAGAGGTGGAAGGCTGAGACCCGAACGCCTTCAGGAGAACTGACTATTCCTCAGTAGGGCTCTTGGACTGCCAATCACCCCTCTGCCTAAGAATTTCAAGAATCTTCGCAAAGGAGATATCCTCAGAGGGGGATCTAGGGGACCCTTCTGATTCATCCAAGTCGGTGTCCAATGTGAGAGACTCCTGTGGGGAGTCGAAATGCTTCCTCTTGCATAATCTCTTCCTGGTAACATCTTCAGGGGGAACTTCTGGAGAGGTCTCGGAAGAGCAGGGAGCGCCCTGTGGAGCTACCTGAGGCTCAGGGTCTCTACGACTGGGATGACCGGAGGAAACAGAAACTGACAAAGGCACTTTAGGGGAAGAAGAGGCCAGATCTTGAGATGAGGAAGTCTTAGGAGACAACACTCGCCTCAAAGCTTTGAATGCACCTCGGCTCCAATGAGAAGGATCCGACGGAGCCGCGATCTCCTCCTGCACAGAAGCTGTGGGCTCCGAGCCCGAGGTAGGAGCCGAGTTCACCCGAGCCAAGGTTCTGAGAGGAAGAGTCGGCACCGACAAGTCGGTGCGACTATCCTCCCCAGACTCGACCGGAGAGTGTTAGCTTCTAGAGTCCTTGGTTGGTGCCGTGAATGTCCGAGCAGATGGAGCCGACGACACTGGAGCAGATGTTGGCTCCAAGGGATCCACAATCATCAGGTCAGCCTCCTCCGGCTCTGAAGGTCTGGTATGGCGCGGAGGAGGAGCAGACAATTCAAGAGTAGTGGTCTTCGGCTCTGATGGTTGGGTCTGAGCCAACAGCAATTTAGCTAGGCCTGGTGCCTTTAAGAGTTTCTGAACCAGCCGGTCCATATCCAGATCGGAAAGGCTGACAGAAGACCTGGAAGAGTGAATAGATGGAGCCGATTGGAGCAGTATTGATGGAGGTTTTTCAGAAACCGGTTCCAGAGCAGTGTCCCGGTTCTGAAAAGAACAAACTGTCGGCTCCGAAGGCACCACACTTCCTGACCTTTTTCCTTTTTTAGTCCTGGATTCAGAGGAAGATTTGGAAGATTTGCTGGCCCCATCCTGGTCAGACAATGCCTCTGAAAAAGGGTGTTTGATAATACCCCTATCAATTAACTTCCTCTTCCTTTCTGCAAGCACTCTGGTGGAAAAGGAGTGACAGATACTGCATGACTCTTGCAGGTGCACCTCACCCAAACAGTAAACACACTGCACATGGGCATCCATGAAGGACATTTTCTGTCCGCATTCTGGGCATTTTTTAAACCCAGACTTTGGATGTTTTTCCTTCTCTTCAGACATTTCACAAAATCTAATAAAATGGAACACACTGTTTAACTATGAGCTATTTAAAAAGAAATCTAACTAACTCACACAATACATACACAGCCCAAAATTGCAACTAATAACTAAATCAAAATAAATAGGATTAAGCAATCCAGTAACAAGAATCCCAAAAAGGAAACACTAACTAACAACTATAAGAAGAGGTCCTAAGGCCAAAGGGCCGAAGGCAAAGAAAGATTTTACTGAGGAAAGGGGTGGAACACAGAAAACAACTATTTACTAGCTAGTAATATCTAGTATTATATAGTAATCAAAGATATATAAAAATTGAAATATAAAACTTGCTAAAAGTTGAAAACTCCCAATAATAGTCTCAAGCAATGCTGGAAACCAAGAGATCCGTGCCACGGCAAACTAGATCTGAGGTAATTCCAGCAGTGCATTGTGAGATAAGGGGTTGGGTCTTGAGCTACTGGAGAACTTTGAGCTTGCTAGTCAGCTGTGTTGGAGCCGAGGATCGGCTCCGAACCCATCAGTGAAGATTGAATGGCGAGATTGAACAACTTCACACCCACATTTTCCCACTACCTTTCTGATTCCTGGAAAAAGATCAACGGGAAGTTTAAAAAACATATGCCCACAGCAGAAAGGGTCTTTACATCTTTCTCACACCTGCATAATGTTTCTTTAAGTTTTGGGCAAAACAGGGATGATCGTCAATGGGTTCACTAATGAATGAAGATTTAAATGGCTCCATAAAGTCATATAGGCACATCCAGGCTTGTCTCCTAAAGGTAATTCCTAAACCCGCCGCTCTGGTGGTCCCTTTGGCTGCATGAGCAATGAGCCTCATGGATGAATTAGACACAGACTCCAGGGTAGTCAACTGGGAAGCAACCTTTTTTTGGACCTCCTCAGAAATGTCTCCTGCCAGGGTATCTGATAACTGATAAAAAATGTAGAACAAAATCTACTGTATCTACTAGTATCTGATAACTCTTTGACCAGTCTGGTAAAATGTGCCAGAAACTTCAAAGACCTTAAGGCAAAAGTCAGTGATGCATAGACCCGCTTTCCAAATCTATCCATCACCTAAGATGCTCTGCTGGGTGGATGGATAGAGGAACTCTCCTCAGACAGTTCCTTCTTAGTAGCTGCTACCATGACCATGGCATCAACAGCTAACCCTTTGGCCCAAAGCTGTTTGTCTTCAGATGCAGACAGAACTTTGTCAGGTCTCCTGGGAATAAGTTCAGCAGTATCAGGGGCCTTCCATGCCCGCTGAGAGATCAACTGAATGAGCTCGTCAGCGGGTGGAGTCACCCAAGAGGCAGATGGTCAAGTGCCAAAAGCCTGCAGGTACACTGACTCCTCGGAAGAGTGAGTGAGAGTGAGGTGGTCTGTAGTGGTAACAGAAGAGAAAATAATTATCTGGGGTTTCTGTGGTCTCTGCATCCACTGACCTAGTGGGAGTGTGGATTGAATATCCAGGCATGAGGAGGAAAGGGATATTTGCTCTGAAGTGGAAGGAGATGACTGTTTGACTGCAGGAGTCAGGGCTTTCTCCATCATCTCGAAATCTGCCTCCCCAAGAGGGAAGAGAGCCTGGAAAAGAGAAAGACTGCCTCAGAACTGTGGTCACTCCCTGCTCTGAAGAGAGAGGTCCCTAGAACCAAGCCGGAGCTGAGCTGATCCATGTCAATGCTCCAAAGTGCAGAGAAGTCTCCAAAAAAAATAGAGAGTTGACTGTCACCCCTAGGAGCCAACAGGACAGCTACGGATCTGAAAAGTCTCCAGATCCATTTGAACAGAAGACCTCAGAGCAAGAACTGATTCAGGAGATAGGAATATCTCCGGAACTGATGCAGCTGGCGCAGGGCAGCTTGGAGCCGAAAATTCAGATGAAGTCAGAGAAGGAAAAAATGGAGGGGTCAAGGAAGGTTGGGCTCCTATACCCTTGGGGGCTGCAGCCAAAGAGGTACCTGACAATCTTTTCACCCAGAGTATCTTATTCACCGGCCTCTCCACATCATCCTCAGTTAAGCTTTTGGTGGAATGGGTAGAAAGGATGGAGGACAACTTTGGTCTTTCCAGAAAGGGCAAAGGAAACCTTCCGGGAAAGGGGTCAATAGAGGGAGAATATTATGTTCTTAGGAGAATCATAACGGATGGCTCCACAAAATGCTCACTCAGTGCTGAGGTAGCGAAGGGAGATGACTGCACTGGTAATTTTGATGTGGAAGATTCAGGATGCTCTTGCAGCAACATCTTAGTTGACGAAAACCTAGTCTGATCCAATAGTCTCAATTCCATACGTCCCTCCAAGATGGAGGTTTTGGTAACAGAGTCAGTTGGTTCGAAGGATTCTAATGGGACCGAAGACCTTGATCTTTTTGAAGATGGTGCTAAGGGAGTAGAAGGCATTGACATACTTCTCTTTATTTATTTCTCAAATGTTTTAGTGGGGGAAGAAGAGGAAGAATGGGAAAACACATCAGTCTTGCTCTTGGCCTTTTTTTGAGCCAAATATAGTCTTACCGAAGGCTGATGGAATCATACCCTTCAAAATTAGTTTATTTTTTTTCTTGCCACTAGCACCCTGTGACTGAAACCATGACATATACTGCAGTCCTCTTGAAAGTGAACAGGACTCAATAAACGCACAACAAATGAGAATCAGACATAGGAATTTTGTGTCTGCATTTCTGGCATCTTTTGAAGCCAGAAAGAACTTTAGGTTTGTCAGCATAAATTCGACTAACAGTGGCACAAAAAGAGCCAGCTTTATGCACCACACACACACACACACACACACACACACACACACACACACACACACACACACACACACACACACAAAACCACACAGACACACACACACACACACACACACACACACACACACACACACACACACACACACACACACACACACGCGTGCAAGCACATAGGTAGAAAGTCCTCCAAACAGAAACACTCACTACTAACAACAATAAACAGATTTTTTTTTTTAAACAGTTAGGGAAAGTAGAAAAAGGAAACTATCAACAATGACAGTTAGGAATACATCAAAGTGTACAGAAAGGAAAAAAACAAAGAAGGAGAGTGCAAGTTCAAAAACTTAGAAAAGAAGTGGGTAGAGCTGTAAAGCTAAGAGTTAGTAAACTAGCTATAACAAAATAGGAAAATATTCAGAAAAATATAAATCACACGTCACTTAGTGCAAAAGCAATGGTGAACGTGTCTGTCACGGAAAGCAGCAAATGAGATCTGAAGTAATTGGGAGAGGAGCATTGTGGGTAAAGGTTAAGCTTGAGAGTTTTTGGCTACCGTAAGCCTTAGTAACTGCCGAGTCGGTTCTGATGCTAGGAACTAAACTCATATGTCAAGGATAAAATTAAAATTGACAACATCAGGTCAGTGCTTGTGGTTCCGGTATGAAGAAAACAGTTTCCTTTATTACAGGTACCAGACCATAACGGACTGGCCTTGAATGCATCCATAACTAGGAAATGTCACACAAAATGAACATGAGCATTAGTCAGTTACTTAGCTGTATGGGTGGGATGCGGGAGGTACAGCTGGATAAAAACTACAATTGCAGTTAATAGTAAATAGTTGGTTTTCTTTATTTCTATTCATTTACACTGTCCTGAAGTTCATAGTTTTAGCACTTAGCTTTGCAAAATAAAGACGGAAATGTGTGCAGTAATTTAAGAATGAACGGAGTATTAGGTGCTTATAATTTTGCAAGTGTTGCTGGAACTATTGGTGCTGCTTCCCAGAGATGGCGCTCAGGAATGCTAACTTGATTTGATGACTGGCTATTAGATTTATGATCTGGTATCTCAGCACTATACAAAAACATCTTCTTAGGACATTTACAAAACATGGCACGCCAACTGGCCATCAACAATGACTGAAGGCATCAACAGTGACTGGAATGCTGAAGCATTCAAACACTAGAAAGACTACCCACATCCAGCCACAATTCTTCTTGGGAAGAAATGCAAGCTGATACAAACATGACCTAATACAGTACAATTTTGTAAACAAAGTTATAAGAAGAAACTTCATGGTACAACTGTGTCAGACATCTCTGACCAACAAGGTGAGATGTGATTCCAAAGAACCTTTACTTTACTACCAAGTTTTCTTCCTACATTCAAATATCTTTTATTGACACAAAAGTACTCCATCACTAAACCAACTAAACTCAGCAGCAGTAGCTGCTCTTTTAAAGTATGCTTAACTCATTTAATCTCGAACAGCAGGTGGCTAATTAACAGCTTTTCTTCCTGAGATCTTCTAAGCTATGGAACCACTTGCTTCCTGAGAGATTTTGTCCAAACTCCTTTATTGAAAACACACTTCATGAGATCTATAGTGTCTAATAAATGGTGTGAGTTTACAAAAAATGTTATACACTGGTGTTAGTATCAAGGGTCTGTTTTAAGATGCTGATTTTATATTGTAGTATAATGACAGAAAAACTGCATCTTGTTTGCAAAAAAATACTAATGTTATGGTCAAGCAAAGGGTTAAATCTCTGCAAGTGTGCAAGATATATCCAAGATGTCATTATGACAGTTGTTCAAATATACAAGAGCTTTCCAGTGATGAATGACAAGTGGGAGCAGATACTGCTGTTTTGTGATATAACCAAATATATGCAAATTGTGCATAAAATAATTTCACAATATTTAAAAAACAATATTAATCAATAAAACCATTTGTGTTAGATGCCACGGGATCATTGACAACACTGAGTGCCTTAATGTTTTGCATAGAATCTCATCATTTGTTCACCTGTAGTCACAAAGCTTTTATGAAATAAATGCAGTCATAAAAATATAGGTAATAATAATAATAATAACTGTTTTCCCAAAAGAGCATTTATATCTCATAAAGTCTCTGCATTACATAACATGTATTAATATAATTTTTAAGAAAAACTCACTTCTTTAATACACCACCCCCTACATGACAGTATCACATATTGTTTTTGACTTACTAATGTTAATTTGTTGCTAGATAATTCTGCCAAACTGAAATCTAAACCAATGCACAGAAGGTTAATTACAGATTATATAGAAGCAAAACAGTCACTATGTAAAACTAACTGGAGTGAGGTGTTCAGTGGAAAAAATGCAGATGGAATGTGGAAAGTTTTGAAAGATAAATTGTTTGAGCGCAAAAAAAAAGTTAAAATCAGGATCTTGGCATACAACATCAGGGGGATATACATCCATAAGAACAAGATATCTGATTAAGGTGAGAGACAAAAAATATAAGAAATGGAAGAGAGGCTGAACTACAACTTTGAAATCTGAAATAAACAAGCTGGATAAACAGATTAAGCTTAGTATGAGACAAGATCAAGAAAATTTATATAAGATATTGAGCATAATAGGAAACGTTTTTATAGATAAATAAGATGTGGAAGGAGTAAAGACACACAAATTGATAAACTAGGTGCAGATTCTAAAATTTATTCTCAGACACAAAAGATTATAGACATATTTACAAAATCTTATGCAAAACAGTCTGGCTCCACAAAAGGGGTGACAAGTGGTCCTAGTGACACCCAGGTAACCCCAGATACTGGAATCCAAACAAAGCACAGGGAGGAGACGGCAGTAGTAACAGTGATCTGAGAACACTTCAGCAAGAACTTACTGTACCATTATATTTATTATTCACTAGGTCATATAAATATGGGGAGATAGCTGAAGATTGGAGACATGCACTTATTAAACCTGTCTTCAAGGGAAAGTGGAGTAGGACAAACCCAGAGTCGTATAGACCCTTAAGTGTATTTTCACATTGTGGAAAAGTAATGAAGGTAATATTGGATAAGTTATTGTTAGAACTGGATAGGTTGGGAGTTGAAACCATATATCAGCATGCATATGTTGAAAACAGATCTATTAACAGAAATAATTGTGATATTCATATATTATTGGTCCACATACTATGTTATAGAAACAATCTTATGAATTATTAAAATGGACATGTCATGTCATCAAAACAATGCATATTATACATTAATATATATATATATATATATATATATATATATATATATATATATATATATATATATATATTCAATATATGTTTTATTTAATGTATTTGTATTGTAATTTATTTTTATATTTATTTTATTCTATTTCATACCCATTTTTACATTTATTTATATTTACTTATTTTTATTTTTCATTTAGAAGCAATATTCATTTAATTCAATCATTGTTAAACATTTAGTCAACAACTTAATTTCTAGTAATTAATAGGGTGTGACCTGTGTATTTAAGTGAGGCAATAACCACAATGTTCATTCTGAAGAAGTTCGTCTTGTCGGACGAAACCCGGGTAAATTGCAACTGTGTTGTGCTTGTGCTTGTTTTTAATAATAAATATCCATCATTGCTGTGGAATTTGAATCATCTTTCTTCAGCGTGGATTTATATCGTGAGTGCATTTGCTGTGGCAATTCCCGGCTGCCTGAACTCCTTGGTCTTTTTATTACAGATCTATTAACACCTGTAACATGATGTTCTATAACAATATAATAACAGCTATGAATGAAAAATTGTGCTGTGATGTAATTTATTTTGATTTAACTTCAGCATTTGACAGGGTCATACGTGAAACACTGTCAATAAATTAGTACAACTAGGTATTGATGTACTCTTGATAAGATGGACAGCTGTATGGCTTACAAATAGGACATGGAAAGTATCATACAGCGACTGAACACGTAAAATTAGAAGTTATGTACCTACCATAACGTTCCATGCTAGTTGTCTTCTCTCGCCTTCTTTCTTGCTGGATGGGTTCGGAGCCAATCCTCGGCTCCGACTCGGCACTTGCTAAGCTCAAGAGTCACTTCCACCAGCTCGAGGCAGCCCCATATCCCATGATGCAATGCGGAGATTACCCAGATCTCGTTTGGTAGCTAGAGGAAAAAATACCTACTATCTTCCCCCAAGGGAAGAAGAACAACTAACCTGAGAAAAAACTGTAAGGGGAACCCAGGTAACTAAGTACAGAGCTAACTGGTGTCCAAGGGAGAAATCTCCCAGAGAAGAGGATAGTTCAAGATCTGTCCAGGCTAGGGGGACAGGAGGGAGGGACGCAAGAAAGAAGGCGAGAGAAGACAATTAACATGGAACGTTATGGTAGGTACATAACTTCTAAATGTTAAGTTGTCAATCTCGCCTTCATTCTTGCTGGATGGGACCGTCCTAGCACCTCTATCCTGGGTGGCTCAATGGAACAGACTCTTGAGAACTGTGGAACCAAAACTCGCCCTGTCCCTGGAGGCCAAATCCAATTTGTAATGTGAGACGAAGGTATGAGGAGTGGCCCAAGTGGCTGCTGCACAAATAGTGTCTAAGGGTAGTCTAGCCTGAAAGGCTGTAGATGTGGCTAGGCCTCTGGTAGAATGTGCTTTTGGTATTGAGATCAGCTGTTTGCCCCTAAGCTGATAAATATAAGAAATGGTGGAAGACAGCCATCTGGATAAGGTCACCTTAGAAACAGGGAGACATTTCTTATTTTCAGCATAAGAAAGAAAAAGCTGATCGGACTTTCTAGATTGCTTTGTTCTGTCCAAGTAATATCTGAGTTGGCGATGAACATCTAGGCAATGCAATTTTTGTTCCGCCCTGTCAGAATAATTGGGAAAAAATACTGGAAGATCAATAGATTGGTTTAAATTTGTCTTAGAAGCAACCTTGGGCAAAAAGGACGGATTAGTTCTCAAAGATACTCTATCCTTGTGGAAGACCAAGTAAGGGGGACGAACACAGAGAGCATGAAGTTCAGACACCCTTCTAGCCGAAGTAATAGCGACTAGAAAGAGTGTCTTCCAAGAGAGAAATTTTAACGAGCATGTAGCAGCCGGTTCAAAAGGGGGAAGTATTAAGGATGCCAGCACTAAATTTAGATCCCACTGCGGTAGAGGATCCCTAACAGGGGGTTTAAGTAGAAAGATCCCTCTGAGAAAGGCTTTGCAAAGTTTGTGAGACATAATGTTCTGGTCTGCAAATCCGACATGAAAATTCGAGATTGCTGCCAGCTGGACTTTAACTGTGGAAGAAGAAGAACCAGAGTGAAAAATTTCAGCTAGGAAGTCCAAAACTGACTGAATAGGGGCAGTACAGGGATCTATGTTCTTATACCTTGCCCAAAAAGAAAAACGTTGCCATTTGCTAGAGTAAATCCTTCTGGTAGAGGACTTTAGAGAAGCTACTATGATATCCCTAACGGGATTAGAGATCATAGGAAGCCTGGCTAAGGAAGGAAGTGGAGCAACCAAGCAGTGAGGTTGAGGGAACGAATGGACCGGTGCAGTTGACCCGACTGGTGGGTCAGAAGATCTGGAACTGGGTCCAGATGCCAAGGCTGCACTAAGAGATGTCGATGAAGGAACGGGAACCAAATTTGTCGAGGCCAGTAAGGAGCAATGAGAATCAGCTTGGCTCTCAAGTCGGTAGCTTTCTGAAGCACTTGAGGAATCAACGGAAAAGGGGGCAAAGCATAAATAAGTCCCCGGGGCCAATCCTGGGTTAGAGCGTCTCTGGGGGAATGGCCTGGAAGTGGAAAGAGAGAGAAGAAGTCTGGGCATTTGCTGTTTTGGGGTGTAGCAAAAAGGTCGCAGCAAGGAGGGCCCCACTTCTGAAAAATCTCTTCCGCTATAGATTGTTTGAGAGACCACTCGTGAGGCATGAGTATAGCTCTGCTCAACCTGTCCGCTATGATGTTGGTTTTCCCGGGGATATGCGGTGTTATCAGAAACCGCTGAGAGGAGATCGCCCATTGCCAAAGTCTGAGAGCTTCTCGACATAGAGGATAGGACTTGGTCCCGCCCTGTTTGTTGATATACCATACTACGGACATGTTGTCCGTGTGAACTGCGATAGTTCCTAAAGGAAGAAAGTCGTTGAGGGCTTGCAACGTTAAAAGCACTGCTCTCATCTCTAGGACATTTATATGCAGGTGGTATTCGAACGGTTGCCACGTGCCATGGACCATTCTGCCCTGATAATGCTCCCCCCACCTGATCAGGGAGGCATCCGAAGTGACCGTGGCTACCGGGGCCGGGGGGACAAATGGTCTGCCCTGATGGACTAGGGGGGAAGAAATCCACCAGGATAGGTTGCTCTTGCAGATCTGTGTGACAAGGATCTTGTGACGCATGGGCAACTGCTGGAAGGACCATTGGGTAAACAACATCCACTGTAGAAGACGCATGTAAAAGCGGGCCAGAGGAAGAAGTGTGATGGCAGCTGCCATTAGGCCTAACCCTTTCAGGACCAACCTGGCTTGTACCTTTTTGCTGAATAGGATGATCCGAACATGATTTTGGATATCCAGGATTCTTTGATTTGTTAGATTTGCTGACATCCGAGTAGTGTCTAGATCTGCGCCTATAAAGGTAATACATTGGCAAGACGATAAGGAAGACTTTTCGAAGTTGACAGAAATCCCTAACTGGCTGCAGAGACGTAGAGTGTAATCCCTGGCCTGGAGAAGTTGATGCCTGGTGGTGGCTGTGAGGAGCCAGTCGTCTAGGTACGGAAACATCTGGAATCCCTGACGTCTCAGGTGAGCCGTGACCACTGCCATGCATTTGGTGAACACTCTGGGGGCTGTGGTGAGACCAAAGGGCAGGGCACTGAATTGAAAATGACTGGTCCCCAGCCGAAAGCGGAGAAACCTTCTGGAGCGTCTGTGGATTTTTATGTGATAGTACGCATCCTGAAGGTCTATAGAGCACATCCAGTTGTCTTTGTCCAGAAAGGGCAAAACCGATTGAAGTGTGACCATCCGAAAACTCGTCTTTTTGACAGACTTGTTTAGTCTGCTGAGGTCTAATATTGGTCTCCAGTCTCCTGTCTTTTTGGGGACCAAAAAGAACCTTGAGTAGATTCCGGATTCTAAATGGCCTGCTGTAACTGGCTGGATGGCCCTTTTCTCTAGAGGTTTTGAAACCTCTAGCTTTGCAATTTCCCTTAGACCGGGTGGAAGGGATCCTTTTTGAGGGAAGGGGCTTTTCTCGAAAGGTATTTTGTAACCCTCGGATATGATCGACTGTACCCATTTGTCTTGAGAAAGGGAAAGCCAGGCTTTTGGGTACAGTGACAATCTCCCCCCGACTGCCTCCAAGTGTGGGCAGTCGGGCAACACTTCAGGGATGCTGGAAGGGCTTGTCAGAGAGAGGCTCTCTGCTGCCCTGGTTCTGCGGACCCCCTCTGCCCCTAGGGCAGTGTCTGTTGTTATTACCCCCTCTGCCTCTGGGGGTAAACTGACCACGTGCGTCAGGTGTGACTCCTTGAGATTTTCGGAACCACATTTTCCCTCCCTTCTGACCTTTGGGATAAGGCCTTGAAGGGGCGGAGAAACTGACTCCTACGGCAGAAAGAGTCTTGCCGTCTTGCTCGCACCTGGTCAAAATGTCCTTCACCTGAGGTCCAAACAAAGTTGTCCCATCGAAGGGAGAGTTTGTGAAGGACACCTTAAATGGGTCTGCAAAACTGCAAAGTCGCATCCAGGACTAACGTCTGAGAGCCACTCCTGTGCCTGCAGCTCTACTCGCTCCATCGGCTGCATAAGAAATGAGCCGCATGGAGGAGTTAGTTATGGAATTTAGGATTCCCAGCTGAGAGGCAATCTTTTCTTGAGCCCCAGCAGCTGACGGATCCTGTACCACCTCACCCAATTCCTTGAGGATATCTCTTTGAAGTCGGGTGAAGTGACATGGATAATTCAGCGAACGCATAGCAAAGGTCGCTGAGGAAAACATCCACTTACCATACCTGTCCATGGTCCTAGACTCCTTGTTAGGAGGATGGACCAGTACGGAAGGATCTGCAAGTTCCTTTTTGGTGGCGGCCGCCACCACCATGGCATCAACCGGGACACCTTTGGAGAGAAACTGTTTTTCAGTGGGGGCCGTGATAAATTTAGAAGGCCTCCTGGGGACTGGTTCCACAGAATCAGGAGATGCCCACGCCTTTCGAGCTATCACGTCCATGAGGGTGTCGAAACCCAGGAGGTGGAGGGTCAAGATCCAAAAGCCTCCAGTTATACCGACTCATCCTCGGAGGGCTTATTGGAGGGCCAGTTCCCCCTCTGTTTCAGGAGTTCAAGAATGTCTGAAAAGGAGACATCCTCAGAGGGGGATCTTGGGGACCCCTCCGACTCATCTAAGCCGGTATCTGATGTCGTAGACTCAGGGGAGTCTAAATGCTTCCTCTTGCAAGTCCTCTTACGCGGGGGTTCCCCTGAAGGATTAGGAGAAACCTCGGAAGAGGAAGGTTTTCCCAATGGGGAAACCTGGGGCGATGGATCTCTGGGTCCGGGAGCAAGAGAGTGGGAAGAGATATCTACAGGCACTGAAGAGGGAGGAGCTAAAGGGACCGACTGCTGACTCAGCTCGGGGGCTAGTACACTCCTCATCACCTTGAAGACTCCCCTCCCGGGGAGGACCGAGAGCTCCCGCTCCGAGGAAACAGGAATCCCCGGCCCCACCGAAAGGGAAGGCTCTGAAGCAGATGTCGGTGCCTAGCTTACCAAAGCCGAAGCTCCGAGGGGGAGAACGGGGTCGGACAAGGGTCCGATGCCACTCGCCCCCTCGGAACCGACAAGGGAAGCCCGATGACTGGATCCCTCCAAGGACGGTCTCAAGGAGGAGATAGGAGTCGAAGACGACGGAGCCGAAAGGAGTGGTATCGGCTCCAAAGCACCAACAGTCACAGTTCCAATAAGCTCCGGCTCTGAGCTCTGAAGGAGAGTCGAAGGAGGAATTTCTGGAGGGTGTGGAATAGCGGTCGTCTGCTGAGACGGGCTATGAAGTATCTGGGCCAGTGCCTGTGATTTCAGCAGTCTACTCACCACTTTCTCCAAGTCATGGTCTGAGAGTCTGGAAGACCTTGAGGATCGGCTCCGATGGCTCCGCTCCGAAAGTAAGGGAGTGGCCGGAGCCGAATGAATAGACTCCAGCGATGGAGATCTGGATCTCTTTCTCGACGGAGCCATCGGAGCCGAAGAACCTTCGGTTCCAGTTGGAGCCGACAACTTGTCGGCCCCGAGCTGGGTCAGAGATGTGTCGGCTCCAGCCGGAGCCGACACAGGCATGGAAGCAAGAGTATCGGCGCCGATACCAAACCTTCAGAGAAGGAAGGATTGGCTACAGCCGGAGCCGATCTCGACTCCGAGGGAGTCGGAGCCAAGGCTGAAGGCTTGGACACTGAAGCCTGGGCCTTGGGAGGCTTTGAGGGCTTCCCCGAGCCAGACTTAGCCGGGGAGCTCTCAGGCTTTAATAAGCCCCTGAGAATAAGTTTATTTCTACGTTCCTGCAGGACTCTCTGGCTGAAGGAGTGGAAAATAGCACAGGAGTCCTGCAGGTGTAGAGGTCCCAGGCAATAAATACAAGAAGTGTGACCGTCTGTCAGAGACATCTTCTGACAGCACAAGTCACACTTCTTGAAGCCTGAGACCCTAGCCTCTTTAGACATGACTGAGTACCTAATCACACACACACACACTACACAGTCAGTCCAAAAATTAAACTAGATTAACAAAACCAAGTACAGGGAAAAAACACACAGACACAGCCAAGCAAACCCTGACAGGAAAAATATAGGAGGGGTAAAGACCTAAGGCCCGACTAGCAAAAATATGAATAAAGGGAACGGGACACTAACGGGAATAGGGCTAAGTGAATCGGGAAGTTAACAAAGTAATATATATATATAAATATAAAGTACTGGGGTGGACTAAAGTCTCAGAAAAAAAGGTAGAAAAATTCACTTACCAGGAGCTGGTAAAAAGTTACCTCATGAGCGAAGCGGCAAATAAGATCTGGGTAATCTCCACCTTGCATCATGGGATATGGGGCTGCCTCGAGCTGGTGGAAGTGACTCTTGAGCTTAGCAAGTGCCGAGTCGGAGCCGAGGATCGGCTTCGAACCCATCCAGCAAGAATGAAGGCAAGATTGACAACTTAACATTCCTTGGTTACAGTCAGGGTGCCCCACAGGAATCCATCCTAGGCCCTTACTTGTTTAGATTGCATCTTTCAGACCGAACATTTTCATCTGAGGTGTTCTGCAGCCTATATGCAGATGACCTGAAATTTGGTAAACTGATTATATGTGTTACAGATAACACGTCTGCAAAATAACTTGACTAAATTGACAGTTTGGGTACAGGAGAATAATATGCTGATAAATACATCAAAAACTAAGCATATGAGATTTGGGAGACATAAATTCAAAGGTGAATATTTAATACAGCACACAGTGAATGAAACTGTAGACTCATTTAAGGACCGGGTATATGGGTAGATTTAGCTAGGAGTTTTTCTAGTCATATCAACCAATTGGTTAATGATAGTTATAGAACTATAGGTTGTATAAAAGATTTATAAAGTCTAGGAAACCAAAAATGATGAAGTCATCGTTAGTTACATTAGACCCAAACTTGAGCATGGAATAACAAAATGAAACCCTAGAAGAAAACAACAGTAAAATCCCATGAGTGGAGGAACTACCTGGTCAGCCTCAGTAAGAAGCTGAGATCCCTCATAAAATCCTCCAAAGCTAGATACGAAAACAAAATTGCCACTGATTCAAAAGACAACCAAAAAGCATTCTTTAGCTATGTCAAGAATCTCAATGTCAACACTCAGATCTACTCTGAGTTACAGCACAATGGCACTAAATATACAGAAACAACTGATACTGCCAACATCCTGGCAGATAGGTAAAGTGTTAACTTTACCCTCTTCTCATCCCCTAAAAGGCCCATCTCTATACTGGAAGAATGCAAAGTTCATGTAATAACAGCTGCAGAGGTAAAAACCACACTCTTCAAAGCCAAGAACACAGCATCCATGGGACCTGACAACATCCCAGGCTGCGTTCTACACTAACTATAGAATGAACTGGCACCTACCTAAGTACCATGTTCAATCATAGTCTCACCTCAGGCTTTGTGCCCACTGAATGGCGCACAGCAACGGTTATCTCATTCCACAAAGGGGGAGCCACCACGGACCCCGGGAACTACTGCCCCATAAGCCCGACGAGCCTGATCTGCAAGGCAATGGAACGTATCATCATGGAACTTATAAACAAAGACACTGGTAATCTCCAAACACTGGACCCCACCCATTTTGGGTTTGTAAAAGGCAGTTCATGTCTCCTAAACCTGACAGACTTCTTTGAAGCAGTCACCAAAGCCGTAGATGAGGGTAAAGTGGTTCATACAGCCTATCTCGATCTCGCCAGGGCTTTCAACACCATCTCCCATTCTGGAATTATAGATAAACTCACTAAACTAGGTATAAATCCCTATGTCACAAGATGGGTTGCCAACTGGCTCACTGACAGAACCCACAGTGTGAAAGTAGCAGACTCCAAATCTGACTTCAGACCAGTGACAAATGGAGTACCACAGGGTTCAGTCCTGGGTCCTCTCCTGTTTGGTATCTACTCCTCTGAAGTACAGTCTAACACAGAAGGTCTTTGGCTAATGAAGTTCGCAGATTACTGCAAACTAGGATCCATAGTCAAAACTCCTAATGATGTGGACATCCGATGTGGAGATCCTACAAAAGGGCCTCACTGAGACAGGTGCCTGGTGTCAAAGCCATGGCCTCAAGCTCAATGTCAAAAAGTGCATTGTCATCCCCTTTGGTAAAAACTCCATACCCATGAACTACTACATAGGCAGTAGTCTACTTAACACCGAAAGTATGATAAGAGACCTTGGGTCACAGTTGGACAGTACTCTCTCCTTTGATAATCACATTGCCACAGTAGTCAGGAAATTCTTCTATGTGGCGCACCTCATCACAGAAGGTTTCTCATCCAGGAAAAAAGACGTCATTGCTCCCCTCTACTCGTCACTCATTAGACCCATTATAGAGTACAACACCCCTTTTGGTATATACCTCACAAGACATCTACAACAAATGGAAAGGCCACAGAAATACCTCACAAAGAGGATTACTGGCCTCAAACATAAGCCCTACGCAGATTGTCTCAAAAAACTCCAGCTTTACTCGGTTGCATATCGCCTACTCAGAGGCAATCTCTGCCTAACATACAAAGCTATGTCAAACCCACAGCTGTTGGACATGCTCCACTTAAAGAAATCCCAATCCCTCTGAGCTACATGCTCTAGGGACCTAAACCTTGTCACCACAATAAACAGAACATGCTGGAGGGATAGATTCTTGTCCCAGAGACTTCCCATACTCTGGAACAAACTACCTACCTATATCAAAGAAAGCTCCTCATTAGCACTCTTCAAGAAAAATCTTGATGAATGGATGGGAAATAGGAAATTCACCCCGGAGATCACGTCTGTGGCTCTGCTCAACAGGGCCAAAGGAAAATAATTTTCTTGGGTGGTGAAAGCCAGAGTACCTTTTTGGCTAGGCTTATACAAGCACTAGGGCCAACAGCCTAGTACCAACTTATGAACCTATGAGTAAACTGGAAAGAGTACAGCTGAAATATACCAAGGCCATCCATGGATTTGAAAATGTAAGTTATTATGAAAGACTAAAATATCTGAACTTGTACAGTGTCTCTTACAGTTATCTAAGAGGAGATCTTATACAATTATATAGGGCATTTAGACACAACTACCTCTGAGAATGTTTTGGGTTATCAAAAAGTACCAGAGAATCATCAGGCAACCTATGTAGAAGATTCTATAGGAATGACAAGTGTACTAATTGGTTCTCTGACAGAGTAGCTGACGTATGGAATAGACTACCAAATTTCATTAAAACAAGTACTAGTTTAGATATTTTTCAGAACAGCCTGGACACTTATTATGGGAACAAGTGTTTTGGTACTGTATATTGGCAAGCTAGAAGGGCATTAATGCCTGTGCAAAAATATATGTATAAGGAAATATGTCATATTTTTTCACAACTGTTTGTAAATACTTATTAATAACTCCAATGTTGCACATTTCATACTGGCTATTAAAATAACATTCTTAGCACATCATGTCAGCTTGTGGATGCCTTAGTATTATGTATGTACCTTTACCAGTACGTCAGAAATTAGACTTTGAAAACAGTAATAGAAAAGTGGCGTAAAAAGAACGCTGAACGCCCCAGAACCAGGTAGATGCTGCTGTATTTACCTCCAAATGCTAGTGAAGAAGCAGTTGTCACGTAACAAGCACGTACTGTAGAAAACTCTTTTATTGTGTCAGATTAAAAGGTTTAGCGCTTTCACCTACTGGAAACGTAGGCTTCTTCAAAACAATTAACAGCTGTAACAACATTGTTTAAATACTTAATTTGGCGCCAAAAATTTTTCAAAATCTTAAAGCTATAACACTAACAAATGTACCTAAAATGAATGTGACTGTAATCAGAAAAAATATACATCTACTATATGAATACTTTACAAAAATGAAACTTTCTAATAAATAAATGAATAGTCATAACATAACCAATACAACCTAATATATCATGTATTATACATAGATATATTTGCTAATGATATATCCAATATTGTGTACAAATTATACTGTAATTATACTATTAAAAAGTTTGTTGTCTAATAGCAAATAATAAATATATTAAAATTTTTTATGTGAAAAAATTAATTATATACAAAATATGAAAATAATAACACTAATAATCATCCTTAGATGTCTAAGAATGGTGTTTGATATATATCTTCATACATTCATAAAACCTATTTATTAATATTTTCAAATTTCCAATATGGGTTTAACCGAGATATATTCATTTAATCCCGGTGGGGTAGTGGCATCCGTCAATAGCTGCCAATAGCATTCCCTGAATGCTAATTTACCTTTAATATTACCTCCCCTGGGATCCATTTTAACAGTTTCCAAAATGCTAAATCTGAACTCATGTTCATCTCCCTTGTTCATAACATGTTTCGCTAAAGCATTCTTATCATCTTTTTTTCTGATACTATACAAGTGTGCATAAATCCTTTTTCTACACTGTTGTTCCGTCTTGCCTATATAAAAAGAAGAGCAGGCAGTGCACTTTGCCAAGTATACTATGTATTTGGTGTTACAATTACCTCTCTTGGGGTATATTTTAGTCCTATTATAATTCTTTAACACTATATTCCCTTCAATAGACATGTATCTACATTGTGCACAGGCACCACATTTATTAGTGTAAAGATGGTGCTGTGTCCCCTTAAACTTGCTTCCTGTTTCCAATAAATGTTTTAAATTTTGTCCCATCCTATATACAAAACTGGGTTTCGTTCCCAATAAATCAGTTAATTCATCATTCACCAATAAAGTATGCCAATGCTTGGTCATTATTTCCTTAATCCTGTTTGCATACGGTCCAAATTCTATGATGCATGATCTACTGTGTATCTTAGTATTGGTGGTATGATTAGGAACTACATGTGTCCCAGATGGAATGTGACTTTTAGTCCCTAATAAGGGGATATATCTAGTACCCCATTGTGACGTCACATTAACATTGATTTTCTCCATCATCTGAGGTTTGTATCCCCTGTTCGTAAATAACTTTGTAATAAATTCTATTTCTTTCAACATATCAATATAATCCGATGTCATTCTGAGTGCCCTTATGCATTGTTCCTTATAAATATTGTACTTGGTCTTATAAGGATGACAACTTTCAAAATCTAAATAGGAATTTGAAAATGTTTCTTTCCTATGTATAATAGACTTGAATACATTATTGTCCTTACTAACTAATGTATCCAAATAGGGCACTCCTGTGTTGTTAAAAGTTGAAGCAAATTTTAAAAAATCGCTACTATGATTCAGATAACAGAGAAATTCATTGAAGGATAGTTCATCTCCTTCCCATATGATATAAATATCGTCCAGGAAACGCGAATAATAGCAAATTTTCCTTTTATATTCACTTAAAAAAATGGTCTTCTCTTCCCAGTTAAGGATTACTAAATTGGCGTAAATGGGGGCACATGCTGCCCCCATAGCTACGCCTTTGACCTGTCTAAAGATTTCCCCCTCATAAAATATAAAATTATTATCCAGGACTATTGACATTAACTCACATATCAGCTGAATTCTGTCCCAATCCAAATTACTATGTTTACAAATACTTTCCCTAAATGCCTCCAATCCTTGACTTTTGGGGATACAAGTATACAGGTCTATAACATCTATGGAAGCAAATAAGAAGTTATGTACCTACCATAACGTTCCATGTTAGTTATCTTCTCTCGCCTTCTTTCTTGCTTGATGGGTTCGGAGCCGATCCCTCGGCTCCGACTCGGCACTTGCTAAGCTCGAGAGTCACTTTTACCAGCTCGAGGCAGCCCCATATCCCATGATGCAAGGCGGTAAGTACCCAGATCTCGTTTGATGACAAAGGGCAATAGCACCAAGCATAAAATACTTCCCAAAGGAAGAAGAAAACTTACAGATGGAAGAAGGAACAGGTCTGAATGGTCTTCAGCATAATAATTTCTTATAACAAGGTCTGTCCAGGCCAGGGGGAAGGAGGGAGGGTCGCAAGAAAGAAGGCGAGAGAAGATAACTAACATGGAACGTTATGGTAGGTACATAACTTCTTAATGTTAAGTTGTCAATCTCGCCTTCATTCTTGCTTGATGGGACCGTGTCCCTAGCACCTCTATCCTGGGTGGCTCAATGGAACAGACTCTTGAGGACTGTAGAGCCAAAACTGGCTCTGTCCCTGGAGGCCAAGTCCAATTTGTAATGGGAAACAAAAGTATGAGGAGTGGCCCAAGTGGCCACTGCACAAATAGTGTCTAAAGGAAGTCTAGCTTGAAAGGCTGTAGAAGTAGCTAAGCTCCTAGTTGAATGTGCTTTAGGTTTTGAGCACAGCTGTTTTCCCCTGAGCAGATAAATTTCAGAGATGACCGAAGAAAGCCATCTGGACAAGGTCACTTTAGAAACAGGAAGGCCTTTTTTATTATCCGCATAGGAAACAAAAAGTTGATCAGATTTTCTAAATTTTTTTGTTCTGTCCAAATAATATCTAAGTTGACGGTGGACATCAAGATAATGTAGTTTTTGTTCAGCTCTGTAAGAATAGTTTGGGAAAAATACAGGGAGATCAATGGATTGATTCAAATTGGTCTTTGAAGCGACCTTAGGTAGAAAGGTCGGATTAGTTCTCAAAGATACCCTGTCTTTGTGAAAAACCAAATAGGGGGGTCGAACCGATAGAGCATGAAGTGCAGACACCCTCCTGGCCGATGTAATAGCCACTAGGAATAAAGTTTTCCAAGAAAGAAATTTCAGGGAACAAGAAACAGCTGGCTCGAAGGGGGGAAGAATCAAGGATGTCAGCACTAAATTTAGATCCCACTGAGGAGGAGGATTCCTGACTGGAGGCTTTAGTAGGAAAATTCCTTTCAAGAAGGCCCTGCAGAGCCTATGGGACATAATATTATGATCTGCTACCCCGACATGAAAGTTGGAGCCAATTGAACTCTGACTGTGGAAGAAGAGGAGCCTGCATGAAAAATCTCTGCTAAGAAGTCCAGGACTGCCTGAATAGGGGCAGTGAAAGGATCAATATTCTTGGCCTTAGCCCAATAAGAGAAACGTTTCCATTTGCTTGTATAAATCCTCCTGGTAGAGGATTTTAAGCTACTATGATGTCTCTAACTGGATTAGAGATCAAAGGAAGCCTGGCTAAGGAAGGAAGTGGAGCAACCATGCTGTGAGGTTGAGAGAAGGGATAGACCGGTGCAGCTGACCCGATTGGTGAATCAGAAGATCTGGCACTGGGTCCAGATGCCACGGCTGCACCAAAAGGTGATGATGGAGGAACGGAACCAAACTTGTCGAGGCCAGTAAGGGGCAATGAGAATCAATTTGGCTCTCAAAGCGGTAGCTTTCTGGATAACTTGAGGGATCAGAGGAAATGGAGGAAGGCATAAAGAAGTCCCTGGGGCCAATCCTGGGTCAGAGCGTCTCTGGGGGATGGCCTGGTAGAGGAAGAGACAGAAGAAGTCTGGACATTTGCTGTTTTGGGGAGTAGCAAAAAGATCGCAACATGGACGACCCCATTCCAGAAATATCTCTTCCGCTATAGATTGCTTGAGAGACCACTCGTGAGGCATGAGAATAGCTCTGCTCAATCTGTCCGCTACAATGTTGGTTTTCCCAGGGATATGCGTTGCTACCAGAAACCGATGAGAGGAGATCGCCCATTGCCATAGTCTGAGTGCTTCTCGACACAAGGGGTAGGATTTGGTTCCGCCCTGTTTGTTGATATACCAAACTACAGACATGTTGTCTGTGTGGACTGCAATTGTCCCTACGGGAAGAAAGTCGTTGAGGGCTTGCAACGTTAAAAGCACTGCTCTCATCTCCAGGACATTTATGTGCAGATGGTACTCGAACGGCTGCCACGTCCCGTGAACCATCCTGCCCTGATAATGACCCCCCCACCCGATCAGGGAGGCATCCGTGGTGACAGTGGCTATCGGGGATGGGGGTACAAAGTACCTGCCTTGGTGAACCTGAGGAGATGTGATCCACTAAGCAAGATGATCTTTGCAAGTTTGTGTCACCAGAATCTGGTGACGCATAGGAAGTTGTTGGTACGACCACTGTGTGAACAGCATCCACTGAAGAAGGCGCATGTAGAATCGAGCCAGGGAAGAAGAGTAATGGCCGCAGCCATGAGGCCTAATACCTTTAGAACCATTCTGGCCTGTACTTTCTTGTTGGCCAGAATGATCCTGACATGACTCTGAATGTCTGAAACTCTTTGATCTGTAAGGGTAGCTGACATCCGAACAGTGTTTAAGTTTGCGCCTATGAAGGTAATAGACTGGCAGGGCAATAAGGATGACTATTCGTAGTTGATCGAGATGCCCAAATGAGAACAAAGATTTATTGTGTAATCCCTGGCTTGTATAAGCTGATGCCTGGTGGTGGCTGACAGGAGCCAGTCGTTGAGATACGGAAACACCTGGAATCCTTGACGTCTCAGGTGAGCCGTGACCACTGCCATGCATTTGGTGAACACTCTGGGGGCTGTAGTGAGACCAAAGGGCAGGGCTCTGAACTGGAAATGACTGGACCCCAGCCGAAAGCGGAGAAATCTCCTGGAGCGTCTGTAAATTTTGATGTGATAGTACGCATCCTGAAGATCTATTGAGCACATAAAGTTGTCCTTCTGCAAGAAGGGCAGAATTGACTGAAGAGTGACCATTCGGAATCTTGTCTTCCTCACAGACTTGTTGAGTCTGCTGTGATCAAGTATTGTTTTCCAGTCTCCCCTCTTTTGGGGACCAAAAGAACCTTGAGTAGATTCCGGGCTCTGAATGGTCTGTTGTAACTGGCTGAATGGCTCTTTTTTGCAGTAGTTTTGAGACTTCTAACTCTGCAATTTCCCTTAGACCGGGTGGTACATCTGGAAGGGAATTTGAGGGGAAAGGACTTTCCTCGAAAGGAATTATGTAACCCTTGGATATGATCGACTGTACCCATTTGTCTTGAGTGAGGGAATGCCAGGCTTCTGGGTACAGTGATAATCTTCCCCCGACTGCCTCCAAGGAGGGACAGTCGGGCAACATCTCAGGGATGCTGAAAGGGCTTGTCAGAGAGAGGCTCTCTGTTTCCCTGGTTTTTTGGACCCCCTCTGCCTCTAGAGCGGCGTCTGTTGTTGTTACCCCCTCTGCCTCTAGGGGTAAACTGACCACGTGAATCCGGCGTGACTCCTTGGGATTTGCGGAACCACATTTTGCCACCTTTCTGTCCTTTGGGGTAAGGTCTAGAAGGGGTGGAAAAACGGACTCCTACAGCAGAAAGAGTCTTGCCGTCCTGCTCGCACCTGGTCAAAGTTTCCTTCACCTGAGGGCCAAACAAAGCTGACCCATCAAAGGGAGAATTTGTGAAGGATGCCTTAAAGGGATCTGCAAAGTCACATAGCCGGCTTGGCGTCTAAGAGCCACACCTGTACCTGCGGCTCTACTCGCTCCATCAGCAGCATATGATATTAGCCGCATGGAGGAGTTTGCAATGGAATTAAGGGTTCCTAGCTGCGAAGCAATTTTTTCTTGAGCCCCTGCAGCTGTAGGATCCTGTACTACTTCACCCAGCTCCTTAAGGATATCCCTCTGGAGTCTGGTGAAGTGACATAGGTAATTCAGCGAACGCATGGCAAAGGTCGCTGAGGAAAACATCCGCTTACCGTACCTATCCATGGTCCTAGAGTCCTTATTAGGAGGATGGACGGGTACGGAAGGATCTGCAAGTTCCTTTTTGGTGGCAGCAGCCACCACCATGGCATCAGCGGGACACCCTTAGTGAGGAATTGCTTGTCACCTGGGGCAGTGATAAATTTTGAAGGCCTCCTAGGGACTGGCTCTACAGAGTCAGGAGCTGCCCACGCCTTTCGGGCAATAACTTGCATAAGGGGTCGAAGGCGGAGACACCCAGGAGGTGGAGGGCTGAGATCCAAACGCCTCTAGGTATACTGACTCATCCTCAGAGGGATTGTTGGTGGCCCCGTTTCCGCTCTGTTTAAGGAGTTCTAGGATGTCTGAGAAGGAGACATCCTCAGAGGGGGATCTAGGGGATCCCTCTGACTCATCAAAGTCAGTATCCGAAGTGATAGACTCGGGGAGTCTACATGTTTCCTCTTACAAGTCCTCTTCCTAGGAGGATCTCCCGAAACATCAGGAGAATCCTCGGAAAAGGGGGAAATTCCCAATGGGGAAACCTGAGGCGGAGGATCTCTGGGTCCTGTAGCAAGAGAAGTGGCAGAGATGTCAACAGGCACCATAGAGGGAGGAGCTAAGGGAACAGACTGCTGACTGATACCAGTGGCCAGCACACTCTTCATCACCTCGAATGCTCCCCTCCCAGGCAGGTCCGAGAGAACCCGTTCGAAGAACTAGGAACTCCAGGGACCACCGAAGGGAAGTCTCCGAGGCAGATGTCGGAGCCGAGCTCACCAAGGCCGAGGCTCCAAGGGAAGAGCGGGTTCGGACAAGGGTCCGATGCCACTCACCCCTCGGAGGAGACCATGGAAGCCCGACCACGAATCCCTCTAAGGAAGGTCTCGAAGAGGAGATAAGAGTAGAGGCTGAAGGAACAGAAGGGGTATCTGTCCTCCAGCCGTAGCAGTAACCATTCCCGAAGACTCCAACTCCAAGCTCTGGGGTAGAGTTGAAGGAGGAACTGTAACGGGGTGTGGACCAATAGTCGTCTGTTGAGACGGACTATGTAACATTTGGGCCAGTGCCTGTGACTTAAGTAATCTACTGACCACTCTCTCTAAGTCATGGTCAGAAAGCCTGGATGACTTTGAAGATCGGCTCCGATGGCTCCGTTCCGAAAGGAGTGGTGAAGCCGGAGCTGAAAGTATCGGCTCCAAGGAAGGAGACCTCGACCTCTTCCTGGAAGGAGCCATCGGAACCGATGAAACTATAGACCCTGTCGGAGCCGACAACTTATCGGAGCCGACAGGTAGCCTCAATGCATCGGCTCCAGCCGGAGCCGATACAGCCACAAAAGTAACGGTGTCGGAGCCGATCGGAGCCGACACCGATGCCTGTGCCACATGGTGGTCGGAGCCGATCGGAGCCGACACCGAAGTGGTCGATGCAGAATCGGCACCGATAGCCATCGGTGCCGAAGGCTGTTAAGCTAGAATCGGCTCCAGCCGAGCCGATCTCGACTCAGAACGAGTCGGGCCGAGGCCGCAGGCTTTGACACAGAAGCCTGGGCCTTGGAAGACTTGACAGTCTTAGGTGGAGCCGACTTAGCCGGAGAGCCCTCCGGCTTAAGAAGGCCCCTGAGTATAAGCTTGTTTCTTCTTTCCTGCAGGACTCTCTGGCTGAAAGAATGACAAATAGCACAGGAGTCCTGCAGGTGAAGAGGGCCCAGGCAATAAAGTCAAGAAGTGTGACCGTCTGTCAGAGACATCTTCTGACAGCACGAGTCACACTTCTTAAAGCCTGAGACCCTTTCTTTTGACATGGTGTCACACAAAACACACACACACACCAGTCAAAGCCTTTAATTTTAAATATACCAAAAAGGTATAAGTACCAACACAAACACACACCCTAACGGGGGGGGGGGGGATGGGATGGGTAAAGTCTGACTAAAAAAATAATAAGAGACAGACAAATTTCTGTCAGAAACAGATTAAAACTAAATAAAAACTAACAATAAGGGGTTTTTAAGTTTAAAAGGGGCTAAAAAAGCGAAATAGTAATCACTTACCAGGAGCTGGTAAAAGGAGGACCTCATAAGCGAAGCGGCAAACAAGATCTGGGTACTTACCGCCTTGCATCATGGGATATGGGGCTGCCTCGAGCTGGTAAAAGTGACTCTCGAGCTTAGCAAGTGCCGAGTCGGAGCCGAGGGATCGGCTCCGAGCCCATCAAGCAAGAATGAAGGCGAGATTGACAACTTAACATTAGGAGATTTTCACTAACTAGATGTGTCGGGTATCTTGACAAAAATTCCCAAGAGTCTTTCACCATATGTTCAACTTTATTGTAAATGTGCTTGAGCAAAGAGTCTATAGCTACCCCTAAAGGAAAAGTTTTAGATTTGCTACCAGAGATGATTGGTCTAAACGGTGGGTCTGTTACATTTTTATGTACTTTAGGGATACCCACCAACGTAGCCAATATAGGGTGTCCTACTTGGAGGAAATGGTAAAGGTCTTCAGTAATTCTGTTATCCAACCTGAATTCTTCCAAATATAAATCAATTCTTCTATATGCTATGTTCAACTCATTTAAAGAGATATTCTCATAGTTATTCTGATCATAAAGTACGTCTTGCATTTTACTATTGTATAACATACTGTCATATACCACAACCCCCCCTCCTTTGTCGGGTTTCATAATTCTGATGTCATCACTAGATCTTAATTCATCTAACACTCTAATTTCGTCCATATTAAGACTGGACATATCTTTCGACTTTCTGAGCTGTTTATTAACGTGTTATATTTCATGTGTAACTAATCTTTCATATCTATCCACCTCTTTGTTCATAAAAGGCATAAAATTATTTTTTTTCTTAAGTTTACTAACATCATTAAATGTATGTTCTTCCTCACTTGATTTAATACTATCCTTAAACATGATAGCCAAGTTAAATTTTCTCACATACTTTTTAAAATCACACAAATAGTCCACTAATTTAAATTTAGTCACTGGTATAAATTTCATGCCTTTGGATAGGAGGCTAAAATGAGCTTTATTCAACTCCATATTAGTATAACTGAAAATCTGAAAGTTGTTGTACCTATAAATGTTGCCTTCCTGCACTATATATAAATGCTGACCTTCATCATTACTGGACTCTAAACTGATATTCACCAATTTCCTTGTCCCCTGTATTCTTTTCTCCTCCATGTGTTCCCTTTGGTCCATTTTTTGTGTGTCTCCGTGTTGTAATCCTGATGGAAATTTTCTACATACTCCTTTTCCCTATACATATTTGCACCTCTGGTGTCCCGAGCTGCCCCGGAATCAATATAAGGATTATAATGGGACTTTCTCTATATATATACCCTACCTGAGTTGTACTGTTCAGTATCTCTAATAACTTTTTTATTTTTCCTTTCTAATATCTTATCTGTTCTATTCTTAGCTAACTCATGCTGTCTATAATACAGCTTTTCCCAATTGGGAAACATTACATCATTTAAAATAATTTCATTCAAGTGTTCTATTTCTTCCAATTCCTTACATAATTTAGCATCATTGTATTTTATTAACATATTCATGTATTCAATGCCAAATCGATCAAACATTTTGTTGAAATCAGAACACACTTCATCACTCAAATCAATACCCATGGGCACTTTGTGGATCCGAAGTCCCATAGGTACTATATTAGAACTAATACAATGCAATAAATACGCATTATCAAGTTTAATGGCATTAATGATGTTCAATTTTTTCCCAAAATCATAAATTAAGTCTTTAAGTGTTCCTTTAGGCTTAAACTTTTGGTTATTATCTTTTGCTTTATATTTGTCAAATACACAGTCTCTATCTAGAAAGTCTTTCAAATAATTCTCATTACTCTTCTCCTTCAAATTATTACCCATATTCGTTTGTTTATGGGAAAAAACAGTACCTGGAATGTCCTGCTCCTTGTTAGCAACATTCGCATAAGTCCTTAAATTCTGGCTATATTTCGGTCTAGCCCCCGTTCTTCTTGCTTCGTCTGAGATGTTACCAAATGAAAAGTCAAAAGTGAATTCCGTTGGCGCCAGTCTGCTGTTAACAGGTTCAGTCGTAACTCCATTAAGAGGTAAATCAATGTTATTTCCCACGCTATGCCTGGAAATTTGGCCATTAGGAATCTCCGGGGATGAAGTTAGCACATAATCCTGCTGCTCCTCGGTATTGCCGTCTTGCCTGACTGTTTGCTTCAAGCATTTATGATGCTGTAAACACTCTCTCCGATCTATCCGGGTGGAGTTGTTGTGACCCTTCGGAGCGAGCTTCGCTTCACTATTAAACATCTCCCCACTCAGTTGGATAAAATTGATGACAAGCTTTGAAAACAGTGATAAGCATACTTATTTCAGGAGTACAGGGAACTCTTCCATAAAAATGAGTATGCTCTTACAGGATTCAGAGGAACTTTGCTTTCCTGATGACTATACTCTTGTAGGGAACAATGAGTTAAGAACTGCTGCACAGAAAAAAAATATACAGTTAAGATTAAAAAGTGAAAACTGCAATTTGTCAGAAATTAAAAGATCTCAGAGAAGATTTAAAGTGAGGTGCTAGTAACTGAGAGGGTTTCTAAACGAAGTGTGAGACTCAATATCATGAGTTCTGACATTTACAAAAAAAAATGACTCTTAACAGCAAGCAATTAATTTTGAAACTCAACATTTTACATTTAAGGTGTTTTTGCTGGGAGACTCTTTCTTTGCACTTAACACCCTGTATGCACTACTTTGTGGGTGATATATGACAAAGTAGGAGGAATACTGCAAGTTATAACAACCTCAGATGAGGTATATAGTTGCTCAAAGACGGCAGTTAAGAGTCCTTGGAACTTCAAAAGGCACCCTTTCAAACTGATGGAGATAAAAAGTACAGTTTTGTACCTACCATAAATGTAGATGTCCGAGAGGTATGCATCTGCAGTCCTAACAAACGGGTTGTCCTGCCTCAGGCAGCCCTTCGGTCGGCCGGATTCCAAAGTCTGGGTCTGGCCTCGGCTGATGTCGCACTTCACCCGACGTCATAGCTGCAGTTCAGCGGGTATAAAGGCATCAGCCGATGCCATTTTCCTCAGTGTTTCTTGCCCCAGATGCCAGGAGCCCTCTAGGAAGGCTAAATTTGGATAAATGCAAATGTTTCCAAACAACAGAGAGCAAATAGAAATAAACATGTATATACAAACAAATACACCATAATAGATTCCCCCAGCTAGCTACAAGATGGGCAAATACCCTAGGAGTACCACAGAGGGGAAGGAGGGTGAGTAATCCTGACTGCAGATGCATACCTCTCGGACATCTACATTTATGGTAGGTGCAAAACTGTACTATGTCCTTCAAGGATGCATCTGCAGTCCTAACAAATGGGTAGAATACCATAGCCAAACTGGGGGAGGAGGTACTAACAGGATTATGGTGTAGTTAAGATCCCTTGCAAAACAGCAGTGGCAAAACCTGCTTGGGATCTGGAGTATAAGGATAGATTATAATGCTTGGCAAATGTATGCACAGAGCTCCAAGTAGCAGCCTCTAAAATGTCTTTGGTAGCCACTCCTCGTAAAAAAGCTGTAGTAGTGGCTGTAGCCCTTGTGGAGTGAGGTCTGATGTTTTCTGGAGTTGTCTTTCCATGATAAGAGTAACAAAATCTAATGCAATTTCCTATCCATTTTGAGATTGTCTGTTTTGAAATTGCTTTTCCTTCCATTCCTGTTGCATATGCTACCAGAAGCTGGTCAGTTTTTCTATTGTTCTTGATTCTGTCCAGGTAGTAGCGCAATTGCCTATGCACATCCAAGGTATGTAGTAGTCTTTCCCCCCTGTTCTGTGGGTTGGGGAAGAATGTAGGTAGGTGGATTGCTTGGTTTAAAGATACCCTGGAGACCACCTTTGGCATAAAAGTAGGATTAGTTCTCATGGACACTCTATCCTGATGGAAGATAAGGAAGGGCTGTACTGCCATTAATGCCTGTAATTCAGAAACCCTTCTTGCTGAAGTGATTGCAAGCAGGAAAGCAGTTTTCCATGATAAGTACTGTAATTCTGCTGTTGCTGCTGGTTCAAAAGGTGGGAGTGTCAACTTTTCTAGCACAAAGTTCAAGTCCCATGTAGGCAATGGTGGCTTCCTTGGTGGCTTTACATTTTTAATTCCTCTCAGAAACTGCCTGAGTAGAGGATGAGAGAAGACTGGAGGATCCATGTTGTATTCTGCTGAAATAGCTGACGCATGAATCTTAATGGAAGAGTAGGACAGGCCATTGTGGAAAAGCTCTGCTAAGTATTCCAGGATGTTAGCTATGTTTACCAGCGATACATTTTCTCCTTTTGCTGCACTCCAAATGAGATATCTTTTCCATTTTGCTGAATAAGTTTTCCTTGTTGAGGGTCTGCGAGCCTCCAAGATAATGTCTTTAACCCTTTGAGATAAATCTGGGTTATTATGTCGTATGCAATGTTCCAAGCAGCTAGCTGCAGTGTTTTCAAGTTTGGATGCAGGGTTTTGAAGTTGTTCTGTGTTAGCAGTAAAGGAACTAGGGGTAGAGGCCATGCGTGTTCCCGAGACATACTCCTCAGTAATGGGTACCAATGCTGCCTCGGCCAGTCTGGAGCTATCAGGTTGATCCTTGGGTGGTCTTCTTTGATCTTCAATAGCACCTTGTGCATCAAAGGAAGAGGTGGGAATGCATATGCTGTCAGGTTTTCCCAACTGAAAGATAGGGAGTCCACCTTCCAAGCAAGTGGGTGGTATGTCCTTGTGCAGAATTTTTTCAATTGGTGGTTGTGTGGGGATGCGAATAAGTCTATTTCTGGTAGTCCCCATTTCCTTGTAATGGATTTGAAGATGTCTGGATGCAGCATCCATTCGTGGGCATCCGTGGTAGTTCTGCTTAAGATGTCTGCTAGTATATTTTCTTTTCCTGGCACAAATATTGCCTGGAGCTGAATGTTGAGGCTCAGGGCCACATTCCAGAGGTCCATTGCCATCCGGCATAGAGGATATGAATGTGTGCCTCCCTGTTTGTTGATATACCATGTAACTGTAGTGTTGTCCGTCCTTATCAGCAATTGACCCTGTTGAAGAAACGGTCTGAATGTCTGAATTGCCAGTTTTACTGCCAGCATCTCTTTTTGATTTATGTGTAGGTTCAGCTGGTCTTGAGTCCATAAGCCTTGTATGCACTTGTCCAGCATGTGTGCCCCCCAACCGAGGTCTGAGGCGTCCGTGGTGATAGTCTGGCTTGGTTGAGGGCTGTGGAAGGGCAGTCCTTTGTTCAATTGACAGGCCTGAGCCCACCATCGGAATTCTTGCTTCAGGCATGGAATTATTGGAATTTGGGTTTCCAGGCTGTGCTTGTGCTGAGACCATAAATTCCTTAGGTACCATTGCAACTTCCTCATGTGTAGTCTGGCATGTGGAATTAATATTATGCAGGATGCCATGTAACCCAGGGCTTGCAGGACTTTCCTTGCTGTAAGCTGGTTCTGCGTTGTTAATGCCATGAAATAGAGTGGAAGGTGCTTCTGCTTTTCTGCTGTGAGGGATGCCATTTGATTTGATGTGTCCAGTTCTGCACCCAAGAAAGTTATCCTTTGGGATGGTATCAGCCTTGACTTTTTTATATTGACTGTGTATCCCAGGGCTTGCAGTAGATGAATGACCTTTTTCAAATCTTTTGTTAATTTGTTTTTGTTGTCCGCTTGTAACAGGCAGTCGTCCAGGTAAGGGTAAATTTGACTTCCCTGAAGCCTGCAATGAGCAATTACTGATGCCAGGCATTTCGTGAATACTCTGGGCGCAGTAGATAAGCCAAAAGGCAATGCTGAGAATTGATAATGCTCTGATCCTGCAAGAAATCTGAGGTATCTTCTGCAGTTTGGTCGTATGGGGACGTGCAGGTATGCCTCCTTGAGATCTAGAGTTACCAGCCAAGACTACTTGCCCAGCATGGGAAGAAGCTGCTGTAGGGTCAGCATCTTGAATTTTGGAACAATGAGATATGTGTTCAGAGCGGACAGGTCGAGTATAGGTCTCCATTGGTTTCCCTTTCTTGGCACCAGGAAAAGTCTGGAGTAAAATCCTTGCCCTTGTTCCATAGACGGTACCTTTTCTATAGCTCTCATCCTTATTAAGTGGTCTATTTGTTCTAGAGCGTTTGTCCTTTGATTTGGAGGTAGGTTTGGCATTCCTCTCTTCCTTGGTAGAGTATGGAAGTGAAACCTGTAACCTTTGTCTATTGTCTGTAAAATCCATTTGTCTGCTGTAATGTAATGCCAGTTTACTGAAAATAAGGCTAGCTTTCCGCCTAAGGGTGCTTCTAGTTGTTCCCTGGTAGGCGGTTTCAGAGCCAAGTCACTGTGATTGTCCTGTGGAAGTGGTAGTGGCTGGATCTGTGGCAGTACTTCGCTGGTTGCTAGGCTGCCACTGACGTCCCCTGTAGGCACCTCTGGATTGACCTCTGCCTCTTGGGCGTCTATTCCTGCCTCTCTGTGCTCTGGTGGTGTCTGGAAAGGACCAATTCTTGGAAGGCCAGTTCCTACTAAACCTTGGAGGCTGGACCTGTAAGAAATTCTTGACTGTCTGGACAGATTTTGCTTTCTCTTCCACCTTCTTCAGCACTTGCTGTGCGGGGGAGCCAAACAAATTGTGTTTATCCATAGGAGCATCTAGGAGCTTTGATTTTACATGGTCAGGTAAGGACTGCTCTTTTAACCATGCATGCCTTCTGATCACTGTACCAGTCATAGCTGATCTAAAGGAAGCCTCCAGTGCATCATAGCCGCATTTTAAGGAATGATTACTGACCTGCTGAATGTTATGTACCATTTCCTGAAGAGACTTTCGGTCTAAAGGTTCAGGCGAGGACAGTTTTTTAGTTAACTGATCTAACATAAATTCCTGATACTGAATCATGTGGAATTGACAGTTTAAGGCCCTAGCCGAAAGAGTAGCAGAAGTATAAACTTTTTTACCCCATCTCTCTAAGGCCCTAGATTCCCTTTCAGAGGGAGGGTTTTGGCAGAGGTAGCTGCTACAGCCTTGGGGCCCTGTGAAATAGTTTCAAGATCTGCAAAAGGAGCCTTATACAAGTGATAATGTGTGTCCGGAACCCTGTAGTATCTGTCGGGCTTAGCAGGGGCCGGAGGAAGTGTATCAGGAGCAGTACAAGCATCATTAAATGCATCATCCACAACTGTAAGTACTGGAGGAATAGCTAAAGGCCTATGCTGTGGCAAATGCAAAAGGTCCTAAGCCTTTTCCTAGAGTCTGAAAAATCCTGGCCCTGCCATTGAAATTGTTCCCTCATAGCATGCAAGGTTTCCCCAAAAGAAAATTCCTCAGGAGGAGAGGCAGAAGGAATGGAGTCTTCTGCATCAGAGTCCTCATATGGAGAATAAGGGCCTTCTGGAGGGTTTGTATTTTCTGAATCATCAGAGGAGTAATCTGTAGAAACTGGCTCAGGGGGCTCTGTTCTAGGCCTCTTCTCTGGACGGGGGTGAGAGGCCCTGTCAGGGTGAGGCTGGGATCCCCTGATCAAAGAAATGAGATCCTCTGCTAGACTAAGCATTTGAGTACTAGAACTAGGCCTGTGAGAGGGGGCTTTAGCAGGCACTGTCTTGGTTGATTTTGCTGCTTTAGCCCTGGCAAAAGCCTTAATTGACATGGATGCAGGGGGCCTAGCAGCTCCACGTGCAGGAGTAGATACATCTAAGGGGATAGTATCTGATAAATCCTGAGAAACTGTAAGAGCTGGTGGATTTTCTGTAGCAGATTCAGCCATGCTGGAAGAGGCCTCGGTAGAAGGAGGCATGCTTTCGGCCGAAGGAAGAACCGCGGACTCGGTTTCAGCCAAAACCGAGACACTTGCGGTTGGCTTAGCCGCGGTTTCGGCCGAAACCGCGAGTGTCGGTCCTTTTCCTTACGCTTTTTAGCTAAATGTGAAGTCGGAGTCTCCGACGGCATGATATAAGCAAAAGCGGAGCCGAAAAACTCCTCTGCAAACTACGACCGACGCAAGTGTCCGTCGGTTGAAGGAAGCACAGGCTAGGCAAGCTGCTACGTCGTGGTCTGGGCCTAAACAAGGTAGGCAGTAAGAGTGGAAATCTTTATGAGGTATTTGTTTCCCACAAGTTAAACAGTTATTCACTTTTTCTGACATCGGCTGAGGCAAGAAAGAGTCCCCAACGGGGTACTTAGCTTTTTAGAAGTCTTCGGTAGTAGCAATCTCTGGTTCTGACCAACCGGCACTTGCGAACAGCTTCTGCTTCGGGCGCCACGCGGCAAGAAAGACTGAGGAAAATGGTGTCGGCTGATGCCTTTATACCTGCTGAACTGCAGCTATGACGTCGGGTGAAGTGCGAGATCAGCCGAGGCCAGACCCAAACTTTGGAATCCGGCCGACCGAAGGGCTGCCTGAGGCAGGACAACCCGTTTGTTAGGACTGCAGATGCATCCTTGAAGGACATCTCTGTATTTCTGTCTAGCAATAAGTACTCCAAATAAAACAGATTTACACTGCAAAATAAAATTTCCTAAAAAAAAAAAAAAAAAAAATATATATATATATATATATATATATATATATATATATATATATAGTGCATTCTGTATTTCTCCAGTCTTCTCATCAAACCATTACTCTTATACTGCCAGTAGCTGTAATACTGTAATAGACACACTACTGTCTGACACAATCTGAATATGTTGCCTGCTCCAAATTATCTATACCTTGCTGTTTTTTGACATGTGACGTAGGTCCTGGCTGAAAAGAATCCTTGGTTCAGTTAACTTGCCCAGTTATCAAATATTAAATAAAACAGATAAACAAAAAAAAGGAAACATCACTAGGTCAGAGGAAATTGTAACATTATTATGAAACAACAAAAACGAACAAGTTCTTTCATGCATAAAACAGATCTCTTCAGATTAAAAGACTAGATCAGTGGGAGTGAAAACGTACAACAGGGGAAAGCAGTTGGACATCCTATCAGATACATGAAATCACATATTAGACAAAACTATTAATATAAACATCATTGCAATCAATGCCAATAGCCATTTTGGGGAACTAACCTTTGAGAAGATCTCTACACCTTCCAGCCAGACCTCAGCAGATTTTTCAACCACATTAGCAGTTTAGCTATCAGAGCTTCAGAAAGTCATACCCTTCCAATCAAGAGAAATCAGTATTCAATAGATTGGGCAGCCTGTACGTCTTCAGTACAGCAAAAACACCAAGCAGCCCTTAATTTCTAACCACAACTAATCCCATTCAAACAAGTTTTTAAGTAGTGGAAATGAGAATATCAGGTAGAAAAAAGAAAAGGGAAAAGTTGCTTTACTAGCAATTGTGACAAATGGTAATTCCAACATAGATTTCAAAGCTTTTAACCTGTATTCTCATGCCTTTGCTGATGCTGAGCCTAGTCAGAAAAGATTAGGGTTTTCTTCCAACAAATAATAATTTATTAATTTGGAGTGGCTCAAAAAGAATGTCATAGGTGTTTAAATCTTATTTGGGAAGAACCACCACCTTCATTTCTTTTGCATTTTTTAAGTAAGATACCCATTTTTCAGCTATTGTAATTATTAAAAACTTGTTAGATGAGATAATTCTTCTATTATACAATTCCTCCCCTAAAACGTGCACGCTGATTGGCCAGCCCAACCAGCGTGCCCGTTGTAAATCCCTCAATATACTAACGGAAAAGGTCCGTCGCCGGACTTTTCCGTTAGTATAAACTATCTCGCTATGTTAAAAGAGTTTAACATAGCGACACAGGTTTAAAAGCAACGGAGATCTCCGTTGCTTTTTAAAGCTGTCTCGCTATGTTAAACTCCTTTAACATAGCGACACAGTAAAGCAACGGAGATCTTGCGATCTCCGTTGCTTTTTTAAAGCTGTCTCGCTATGTTAAATGGGTTTAACATAGCGAGACAGCTTTAAAGTAAGCAACGGAGATATCCATTGCTTATTTTAAAGCTGTCTCGCTATGTTAAACCCATTTAACATAGCAAAACAGTGCTTTTGCCTACAGCTCTGATGTACTGCTTAGGCATACGCAGTACATCAGAACTGCCGCAGAATACCAGACAGCTGCGGAAGGGCAGTAAAAAGGCATTATACAATGCCATTATTTAAGAAAAGTAATTATTTCTTTTCTTAAATAATGTCATTATATATAAATAACCACTTCTGGGTGTAGGTAATGCTGGATTTACCCACGGTTGGCTTTGTTTGGTCACTCGGGCGACCACGCCAACTGTGGGTAAATCCAGCATTACCCACACCCAGGCGTGGGTTATTGCTATAGTAATATCCTAGAAAGTAGCAAGAAATAATTCTTATCTTGATCTTTTTAACATGGCTCCCTCAGACTTAATCTAAAAAAAAAAAATATATATATATATATATATATATATATATTGTAAAAGGGCAGTTAGTAGATGTCAACAGGCTACTGTATCTGATTCTGTATTTAAAGATGAAACTAAGAAATTCATGACAGGACAATATTGTAAACATTTGTTTAATACTGTTTGTGATGGGTTCATAGGTTAGAATTAGGCTAGCTGCTCTTGAGGGCCATTTTAAGCCTAACCAGTTTCCCTTTTTGTGCTCAAATTAACCTATCCCATTTAGTTAGAGATTGACCTTACCTATCCCATGGTTAATAATCATATATTACCCCAAATGAAAAAAACTGAAATCATACCACAAATATGGGATAAAGCATTTAGGAGCTGCCTATGTCCATTAGTGGTACAGGGGCAGTCCTGTGTTAAAATTTCTCTTTCCCATCCATAGATCCAAGCTGCACTTGAACATGGACAAGGGTGAACTTTCTATTACGTGGACGGGGAGTCTCTTCCAGAGCAGCAGTATCCTCTGTGAGGTACACCAGTCCCTCCAAGCAGAAGAGGTGTATATCCCTAGACTGAGTATTTCTGATACCATTTGATTTGCTGATGTGCAATAAGTCCATTAGTACTGTACTGGAGGATGCCTTGTATAACAGACACAGGCTACCTCTTAGCAGTGTATAGGATATTGAGTATAGTGACAGGGCTTAGAACTGGTCCATGTAAGACATCCTGTTTAAGCCTTATAGCCTTTTAGTAAAATATCTCTGTGGGTGTTCCAGTTGTTGCATGTGTCTCGACAGCTAACGTGCCAAAGGGGGGCATTATATTCTTTGATTGGCCTAATAATGATGATAATGATCTCATAAAGAGTAGGAATGGATTTTATGAATGCTTTGTATGGATACATGATATACAAGTTAATAGCGACAATGAAAATAACATTGTTATGACTGGAGCATTGGCATGGATATAGCCATGAATAACTGCCATAGTCTTAATGCAGAGAAAGATTTAAAGAAGGTTATAGGAGATACTCTTGTTTTGTGAAAAAATAAGATTTTTTATTTAAAAGTGCGAACACAGTGCACTGAAGACTTTATTTGATTGTAGTACTGAAAGGGTTAAGGGGATTTTGCCTGTAATCACTATAAGTACTATAATTTTTTTTGCTAAGTCTCCATTTTTTTTTCAGCATTGACTGTTCTTATGCCACCATATTATTGTAAGAGCTAGTCATCTAACATTATTTCTGCAAATGGATCCATTATCTGTAGTGCTTTTATTTATCTATTTAGTATCATCAGCCATACTTTTCCTAACAGTAGTCATTTGTGAGCATGAATATTGTATTACAAAAAAATTCAAAACTTCAATATCGCCTTTTACTGCCATTCTATCAGTTGTACTAACTTTATATGATGTTTTTTATGTAGTGGATTTTGCAGAAGTTCATGGGCTCATGAGTGTGTACTATACCAATGACCACTGGGGCCTTTTTAAGTGCATCCGAAATCTCTGACAGGTCCTGGTACCCTTGATATTTGTAAGCAGTGGCTTGGGAAATTAAACATTTACAAGCAGGAGCCTGTGAGACGGACCATTTACTGCTTGTCTGTGTCCATTGGAGACATAGGTGTCAAATCAGGGATGAATTTCCTTCTCCCCATCCAACTGTCCAAATTACACTTGAATTTGGGTTAAGGAGGAAAAAGAAGTTATGTACCTACCATAACGTTCCATGTTAGTTGTCTTTATCTCGTCTTCTTTCTTGCTGGTTGGGATCGGAGCCAATCCTCAGCTCCGACTCGGCCATCTTCTATAGCTCGAGAGCTCTTTACTGGCTCAAGGCTACCCCTTATCTCATGATGCCTAGCGATAGCTACCCAGATCTAGTTTGAAATAGCTAACCCCAGACATAGCCAGAGAATCAACCCGTCCAAACCAACAGGTTGAGCATACCTGTCATACTCTCTAAGTCAGTAGAGGAAACAAATCAGAGAACACTCAGCCAGTGAAACCAGAACTCCTCTCGATCCAATAGGACAGGTGGACGGAGGGTGGGACGCAAGAAAGAAGGCGAGATGAAGACAACTAACATGGAATGTTATGGTAGGTACATAACTTCTTTATGTTAAGTTGTCTATCTCGCCTTCGTTCTTGCTGGTTGGGACAGCGTCCTTTGCACCTACAATCCTGGGTGGCTCATTAGAACAGACTTTTCAGAACAGTGGAACCAAAGTCAGCTCTGCTCCTGGAGACCATATCTAGCTTGTAATGAGAAATAAAGGTATGAGGATTTGCCCACGTAGCAGCTGCACAGATAGAATCCATGGGCAACCTAGATTGGAAGGCTACAGAGGTGGCCAAAGTCCTAGTAGAATGACCTTTTGGTTTGAAAGACAACTCTTTGTTTCTCAATTGATAAATGAAAGTAATAATGTGAGACAACCACCTGGATAAGGTCACTTTGGAAACTGGGAAACCTTGTTTGCCTATAATGTAGGAAAGGAATAGTTGGTCCGAATTTCTTATTTCCTTAGTCCTACGCAAGTAGAAACGCAATTGTCTATGAACGTCCAATTGGTGTAATTTGTATTCTGCCTTGTTGGTGTGGTTAGGGAAAAACACAGGGAGGTCTATAGATTGGTTTAAATTATTTTCTGAGTAGACTTTTGGAAGAAATGAAGGATTAGTCCTCAGAGCAACCCTGTCCTTATGAAAAACTAAGTATGGAGGACGAACACATAATGCCTGAAGTTCAGAGATGCGTCTGGCTGAAGTAATAGCTACCAGAAAGAGTGTTTTCCAAGATAGAAACTTAATGGAGCAGGATGCTGCAGGTTCAAAGGGGGGCATAATTAAGGAGGTTAGTACCAAATTAAGGTCCGAAGGAGGAGGGGGATCTCTCACTGGAGGTATAAGGAGAGTAGTCCCTCTTAAAAAGGCTTTACAGAGCTTATGAGACATAATGTTTGAATTAGAGAACCCAACATGAAAGTTAGAAATGGCCGCCAATTGCACCCTGATTGTAGCAGATGCGGACCCAGAATGAAAAATTTGTGCTAGGAATTCCAAAATTTCGTGCAGTGGGGCTGAAAAGGGATCTGCGTTTCTAGCCTCTGCCCAACAAGAAAAACGTTTCCATTTGCTAGCATAAGTTTTTCTAGTTGTGGACTTGTGGAGACAATAATCTCATGTACGGCCGGGGAAATGCTGGAAAGCCTGGCTAAGGTTGGAAGTGGAGCAACCAAGCTGTGGGCTGGAGTGTTTGGAGGGATTGATGCAGCCTGCCTGACTGATGAATCAGTAGGTCTGGAATCGGATCCAGAGTCCAGGGCTGATCGAGAAGGTAATGGTGCAGGAACGGAAACCATATCTGTCGAGGCCAGTAGGGGGCATTGAGGATCATTTTGCAACCCAACGATATTGCTTTCTATATAAGTTTCAGTATCAGGGGAAATGGAGGAAAGGCATAAAGAAGTCCCTGAGACTAATTCTGGACTAGAGTGTCTCTGGGTGTGTGACCTGGAAGGGGAAGAAGGGAAAAATAGTTGCTGCATTTGCTGTTGAAGGGGGTGGCAAAAAGATCGCAGCAAGGCTGTCCCCATTTGCGGAAGATCAGATCCGCAACTATCTGATTCAGAGACCACTCGTGAGGCATGAGAATAGCTCTGCTGAGCCTGTCCGCTATGACGTTGGACCTCCCAGGGATGTGCGTCGCAATCAGAAATCGTTGGGAGGAAATCGCCCACTGCCAGAGTCTGAGCGCTTCTCGACATAGGGGGTAGGACTTGGTTCCGCCCTGCTTGTTGATGTACCACACCACTGACATGCTGTCCGTTTGAATTGCAATGGTCCCAGAAGGGAGAGAGCCCTGAAGAGCTTGCAATGTTAGGAGCACGGCTATCATTTCTAGGACGTTTATATGCAGATGGTACTCGTGAGGCTGCCAAGTGCCTTGGGCTGTCCTGCCCTGATAATGCCCCCCCACCCTATCAGGGAAGCATCTGTGGTCACTGTGGCAACCGGAGGGGGCTGAATGAAGGGACTGCCCTGAGTCACTAGTGGGGAGACCATCCACCAGGAAAGATGCCTTTTGCATGCTTCTGTAATCATGATCATGTGAGACATGGGCAGCTGTTGGAAAGACCACTGTGTGAACAGAAGCCACTGAAAGATCCTCATGTGAAAGCGGGCCAGTGGGATTAGAAGAATTGCCACTGCCATGGAACCCAGAGTTTGAAGGATGAACCTGATTTGTATTCTTTTGCTCTGCATTAGAATTTGTACTTGCTGGCGAATTGTAGACACCCTTTCTGGCGGTAGCCTTGCGGACATGTTCCTTGTGTCTAAGTCTGCTCCTATATAGGTGATAGATTGACAGGGCAACAAGGCAGATTTTTCAAGGTTTATTGTAATACCTAGCTGGGAGCAGATTGTGATTGTGTAGTCCCTGGCTTGCAGAAGTTGATGCCTGGTAGTAGCAGTGAGGACCAGTCATCTAGATATGGAAACACCTGGAATCCTCAACGTCTCAGTTGAGCCGTGACCACTGCCATACATTTGGTGAACACCCTGGGGGCTGTGGTGAGACCAAAGGGCAGAGCTCTGAACTGGTAATGACTGGCTCCCAGCCGGAAGTGAAGAAATCTCCTGGAGCGTCTGTCCATTTTGATATGGTAGTACGTATCCTGAAGATCTATGGAGCACATCCAATTGTTCTGACCCAGAAAGGGTAGAATGGACTGTAGCGTGACCATGTGAAAATTTGTTCTTTGAACAGACCTGTTTGGTCAGCTGAGATCCAGAATCGGTCTCCAGTCCCCTGTCTTTTTCGGTACCAAAAAGAACCTTGAGTAAGTTCCGGATCTGTGTTGGTCTGCCGGGACTTCCTGGATGACTCTTTTTTTCTAGCAGTTTTGAAACTTCTATGACTACTTGGTCCCTCAGATTGGGTGGAACATCTGGAAGGGATTTGCTTGATGGTAAGGGGGGGTTGAAAGAAGGGAATTTTGTAACCTCCTGATATAATGGACCGTACCCATTTATCTTGCGTTAAGTTTTGCCAGGCTTTTGGGTACAGTGAAAGTCTTCCCCCGACTGCCTCCAGAGGCGGGCAGCCGGGCAACCCTTCAGGGATGATAAAAGGGCTTCTCAGAGAAGGATTCTCTGTTGCCCTGGTTCTGCGGACCCCCTCTGCCACGAGGGCGGCATCTGTTGTTGTTGTTTCCCCCTCTGCCCCTGGAGGAAAAATCACTATGTGTGTCAGGCGAGGCTCCCTGGGATTTTTGGAACCACATTTTACCACTCTTCTGACCCTTGGCTATGGTTTGGAAGGAGTGGAAAAACGGACTCCCACAGCAGAGAGAGTCTTGCCTTCTTGCTCACACCTAGTCAAAGTGCCTTTCACTTGTGGTCCAAAAAGAAAGGAACCATCAAAGGGGGTGTTGGTGAATGACGCTCAAAAGGGTTCCGCAAAATTACACAGCTGCATCCAAGCATGTCTCCTAAGGGCCACACCTGTACCTGCGGCTCTACTCGCACCATCGGCTGCATAGGAAATGAGCCTCATGGAGGAATTGACTACAGAATTAAAGGTGACCAGCTGGGAAGCCACTTTAACTTGAGCCCCCTCAGCTGATGGATCTTGAAAGGTATCTCTTTAAGGAGATCCCTCTGAAGCCGGGTAAAATGGCATAAGTAGTTCAGTAACCTTATAGAAAACGTCTCTGAAGCAAACATTCACTTCCCGTATCTGTCCATGGTCCTAGACTCCTTGTTAGGAGGATGGACAGACGAACAGGTTTCCGCTAACTCTTTTTTGGTGGCTGCTGCTACCGCCATGGCATCAACAGGAGCACCTTTGGTAAGGAACTGCTTATCATGGGGTGCTGTGATGAACTTGCCAGGTCTCCTCGGAGTTGGTTCCACTGTATCCGGGGCTGACCAAGCCTTTCGAGCCACCACTGACATAAGTGGATTGAAAGGCGGAGAAACCCAGGAGGTGGAAGGTCGGGAACCGAACGCATCCAGGTATACAGACTCATCCTCGGTAGGGGCTAGGGGATTCCAGTTACCCCTCTGCTTAAACATTTCTAGGATGTCCGAAAAGGAAACATCTTCAGAGGGGAATCTCTGGGACCCTTCCGAATCATCTAAGTCTGTATCAGAAGTGACAGACTCAGGGGAGTCAATGTGCTTCCTCTTGCACTTCTTCTTACAAGGAAGCTCCTCTGAATGATCAGGGGAGGCCTCGGAAGAAGAGGAAACACCCAATGGGGTGCCCTGTAGTGCCGGTTCCCCACGCTTGGGGTCTGCAGGAGGAGCAGAGGTTGGCACAGGCACTACAGGAGACGGAGCCGATGGGGCCAATAGTGGAGCTGACTCAGTGGTCAGCACACTCCTCATGACATCGAAGGCGTCCCTGCCATGATGCAGAGAAGGCTCCGGTTCTGAGGAAATCGGAATCCTTCTCCGCACCGAGGGAGACGGCTCCGAGGCCGATGTAGGAGCCGAGCTCACCTGCGCTGAAGCTCTGAGAGGGAGAATAGGGTTGGACAAGGGTCCGATGCCACTCGCCCCCTTGGAGCCAAAGAGGGAGCCCCGGCGCCCAGATCCCACAACGGACGGCATCATCAAGGGAATCGCAGCCGACGACGGAACCGAAGGAGCTAGAATTATCAGAGCCGACAGTTCCACTACTCGAACCCCAAAGAACGCCAGCTCCGAGCTCAATGGAGTCGGAGGAGGAACATCGATAGAAGTGGACGGAGCCGACACCTGTTGAGGAGGGCTGGACAACATCTTGGCAAGTGCCTGCGACTTTAGCAACCTATTGACCACTCTCTGCACGTCGTGATCCGACAGCCTAGAGGATCGAGAGGAGTGAGAATATCTGTGACTGCGCTTGCTCTGAAGCAGGGGAGACCGAGGAGCCGAATGTATCGATTCCAAAGAAGGGGACCTCAGCCTCTTGTGGGCTGCACGAAGGCTCCGAAGATTCTGATGGAGCCGAAGGGGAGATAGTCTTATCGGTTCCAGCCGGAACCGAAGTAGCAGGTAGAGTCTGAACCAAGGATGGCTCTGAACTTGGAGCCGACGATTTGGTAGATTTGGGGGATTTCACAGGCTGATTCTTGGCCAGTGAATCCTGGGGCTTTAAAAGACCCCTAAGAATAAGCTTATTCTTACGCTCCTGCAGAACTCTTGGACTAAATGCATGGCATATAGAACAAGAGTCCTGCAGGTGCACAGCGCCTAAACAACACACGCAAGAAGTGTGCCCATCTGTCAGAGACATTTTCTGACAGCATGAGTCACACTTCTTGAACCCAGACACTTTGGAGTCTTTTGACATCCTGTAACAAGAAAACAACAATAGCTAACAATTCAAAATATAGTCTACAGAAAAACACGGTATACTAACAGACTAAAGCTAAAGTTATTTATTTATTTTTTTTATAGGAAAGCCTCTAACTCAAATGGCTAGCCTATAAAGAAAAGAGAAGGAAAGCCTCTAACCTAAACGGCTAACCTGACAAGAAAGGATAAGAAGGGGGGGGAGGGGGAGAACTCTCTAAGTTAAACGAGTTTGATAAGGAAGGGAAGGAAGCTACAATACACACTAGCTAACACAACCAAAAAATAAGACTAAAAGTTAACAATAATACCTAAGAAAAAGACTATTTTTAGCAAAAAGGTTCCATAAAGAAACTTTATACAAGCCTGAGCCAGAAAAACGACACCTCGCAGCTGAAGCGGCAAACGAGATCTGGGTAGCTATCGCTAGGCATCATGGGATAAGGGGTAGCCTCGAGCCAGTAAACAGCTCTCAAACTACAGAAGATGGCCGAGTCGGTGCCGAGGATCGCCTCCGATCCCAACCAGCAAGAACAAAGGCGAGATAGACAACTTAACATCTTTGCTGTTCCAGAGAAGGTCTAGTCTCTGGAATACATACATGTCTCTCCAGCAGATACTATTTATATTAAAGGCAAGGTTTTAAGTCTTTAAAATAGGTAATCCTGGTGCTGTTTGTTTTGTAGATATGCAGGGGGGTTCATCAGCATGGAGTCCAACAATGCCTTGTATGACGGGCATAGTTCTCTCCTCAACAGCCTGTAGGAGGCAGAACACAGGGATGACTATGAGGCAGTCTGCATAGAACATGTTACTTATGCCCTGTATTCTTTTAGTGAGGAACATCTGTGGATGTTCTAATTCATGGATATGTCTGGTTAGATGCATACTAATTAGCGAGGGGACTGTACTCACTGACAGGTTTGATGAATACTGAATACAGAGGAACAATGACCTTAGATGCCATACCTTTGTTTATAAGTTGTACAACATAGAATGATTTAATCATGACTGTAAATACATAATGATCAAAGGTTATATTACTGTCTACCTGGTGTGTTGTCAATATGATAGTTATCAGGGGTGGATGACTTCCCAGTGGAGAGTATTATGCATTTCTTGGCACTTAGTTTTAGTCCATGGCAGTGACACACGGTATTTGTCTGTGTCAATTCTTTCTGGAAAACATTAGCATTGTTGGGGGATTCTATGACTGCACCTAATTTGCAATTGTCTGCAAATTTAGTCAGCCAGAGGCCCTTGATGTTGGCTTTGATTTCAGAGAAGTAGATGCCAAAGAGGAGAAGTCCTAGGACGAATCCCTGAGGAAGACTTTTGGAGACTGGCCTCTTTGTTGAGGTGAACTCTCCAATTATAACTTCCTGGGTCCTGTCTGAGAGTCAGCTAGCTAACCACTGGGTGACATAAGGGTTTATACTTTTATCCCTTGAGTTTGTTAACAATGTCATGTAGAGTATTGTGCCAAATGCCTTGGTCAGGTTAAGGTGTGAACCATTCTGCCCTCACCCATTGCTTTAGTGACCTTCTCAAAGAAGTAGAGCAAGCTCAGTAGAAATGACCTGTCCTTGACAAAACCAAACTAGTTTGGGTCCAGTGTCTAGTTGTTTCCTATATCATTAAAGATCATTCCCATGATAATTTTTTCTATGGCTTTGCATACGAGACTAGTGAGATTTATGGGTCTGTAGTTTAGAGTGTTTGTAGAGGACCTGCATTTGATAATGAGGCACACAGCTTGTTTAGGCGCTATGGTTAAATAGTGATTACAAAGGGCTTCATGCAATATCAAAGACAGCCTGGGATATTGTCTGGGCCCATCAATGCATTGTGTTCTTAGCCTTACAGACAGCACTGAGAATCTGTTACCTAGTGACAGATGGGGGGAGTTATATTTGATGGTATTTCCTGAGGGAAGGCTGAGAGGGAGAGTGGGGTAAAGTTAGAGATGAATTTGTCCACCAGTACGTTTGATATATCTTCTGGTTCAGTGCAGGTGGCTCCACTAGACGGGTTCTATCAGTCAGCCAGTTTGCTACCCATCTGGTAACATACAGATTGATGTCTAGTTGAGAGAGTTTATCTATTATAACCAAGTGGGGAACAGTATCAAAGGCTTTGGCCAGGTCAAGGTAGGTCTTCCCCTTGTCCATGGTTTTGGTGACTGTCTCAAAGAAGTCGACCAAATTTAACAGGCATGACCTCCCCTTGACGAAACCAAACTGTGTGGGATTGAGTGTTTGGAGGTTACCAATGTCCTTGTTAATAAGGTCCATGGTAATCTGTTCCATTGCCTTGCAGATCAGGCTAGTTAGCTTGATGGGTCTATAATTTCCTGGATCCATGGGTACTTCACCTTTGTGGAAAGGGATAACAGTGGCTGTCCTCCACTCGGCTGGGACAAAGCTGGTACTCACACTTTGGTTGAATAGCGTGACTAATGGTGTTGCCTGAGTTCAAGTAGGATGCATCTTGGGATGTTATCGGATTCCATGGAGGCTGTATTTTTTGCCATTGAGAGGGCAGTGATAACTCGCTCCCTAGAGACATGGGGGAGGGCGGGCAGGTGCTGGAGATGTCCTGATTTACTGATGGGGGGAACAGACGGGTGAAGTTTTCACTGAACTTGTCTGCCAATAGGCTGGCTATATCTATGGCGTTTGTGTCCTTGACCACCAGTTCTGAGCAGATCTAAGTGCTTCCTTTGAGACTGCGGACATATGGGATGAAGGCCTTATAATTGTCTTTAGTAGATGTGGTCAGTTTGGACTCCAAGTTTGCTTTGGAGGATTTCACTAGTGCTCTTATTTCCTTGTTCAGGCTAAGGAGAGACTGCTTACAATTAGACACCTGCACCTTCTTGCTGGTCCTGGACAACAATTTTTTTTTCCTTTTATTATAGAGTTTCTTTATTGCAGATGTCCACCAGACAGGTTTACTCATCCTTGAGGAGGATAATTTTGTCCTGTTGGGTATTCCTGATTCCATGCAGCTATATAAATGCCTGTATAGTACTATGGTATAGGTTTGGACATATGTGCCAGTTCCTATGGAGGGGGAGGGGGGTGTGAAGCTGTTTATACCTTCCCTCGGGAGGCTGTAATCAGCTTTGGAGAAGTTTTTTGTTTGACCCTATCAGGGGGTGGGGGGGTGGGTTGGGGAAGATGGTGACTTCAAAAGTGACCACTTTGTGGCCGGATCTTACCAGGGAGGATAACACTGTAGGGATGCTGCAGTGGTTTCCTATGTTGGTTAATACCAACTCCAAGATATTATCACCTCTTGTGGGGGTGTCGACCAGCTGGTCCAGGGCATTTGCACTGATGAAATCAAGGAATCTCTGAGTATTTGTGTTTTGGCATGAGTAGTTCTTCCAATCTATGGCTGGATAGTTAAAGTTGCCCAGGATCAGGGTAAAGAGTTGAATCTTAATAGATTCAAAGAGGTCCAGAAAGGTGGAGTGGGCCATCTTGAGTCAAAGGTGGGGGCCTGTAGCTAGCTATGATTTGAATATGAGTCTTGTCATTGGTTAACTGCACCTGGAGTGTCTCCTGTGCATCATACTGTTTGATCAGCCTGGAGGTGTGTATGTCTCTAATATATATTGCAACTCCACCTCCTTTTGCTTTGCTGCTCACGATTTGGGGTCTGAATGTATGTTAGGATAAGTAACCTGGTATGGCTGGGGTACTCTACGCAGCTTTGAACCAGGTTTCTGTGACTGCAAAAATATCAGCATATTCCAGGGTTAAGAATGCTTGCAATGAGTGTAGTTTCATGTTTAGACTCCTAGCGTTTAGCAGCATGACCTTTAATTTGCATTTTGACGAAGTTTTCATGTTAGTAGTTTTGGCCTCATGCTATTGCCTAAAAAAGGCACTATGGGGGAGGTAAGAGCCTTTGCTAGACCCATAAAGCCCAAGGGAGACAGATGTAGGCCATTTCTGGCAAAGCATTGTGGTCTATCGATCATGTCTTCCCAGGCTGCCAGGTACTGGATCCTCTTGGAATGACACCAGAAATTAAGCCAATTGTTAAAGTCAATCATTTTCTGTTTGTATTAAGGCATCATTCTGGGTGGCGGTACAATGCTTCTTAAGGCTAGGAACGTGCCTGCCTGGGACACATATTCAGTGAGCGCGATCATGTCTCTCTTCATATAGTCCAGGGAGGTATGTCTCAAGAAATTCACTCCAACATGGACTACGCACAGTCATAACAGTACCTGTTGTTGAGAGACTTAAATGCATGAGCGGTATGGTGGATTTTGGCACCTGCAAACAACTAACCATGACTTTCTCCTTATCCAGCCTGGTGAGGGGCACATCTGTGTGTCTTACAATGGTGTCTCCTATGACTAATATGCTGGGTTTATGTTTAGGCCTTAGTGGCAGGTCTGTGGACTATGTGTGGTGTGGTGGGGCTTTGTTTGGGTATGTCTTTGTAGTGGACCTCTGCATATGAGGGTCTGTGTTGTGTGGGTGGTGTTTGAGGTGTGGTGTTTGTGCTGACAGCCTTCTAAGTGCCAGATATACTGGCTTGTGAGGGAGACAGTGTAGCCTTTAGGTTCTTAATGTAAGTGCATCTCTCACAAATTGTGTTCCTAGGTGGTAGTAGTAGAGGGTTGTCTGTGTACATGAGGCAGTTGCTACACTGTCTCAGGATGCCTATATCAACCAGACTGGCAGGAGAAACCAGAGGGAATTGTCCATCCATGTTTGTCAGAATCTGAGGAAAGAGGCCAGAGAGAGCTAAGGGGGTAAAGGGTGGAAGGTCTAAGAGGAATATTACTAGGTGATCACACAAGTGCTACTAAGGGAAAATTTGTAGTAGGAATACATTGCAATGTGTTAAAAACAGTGCAGCTGTGGTGCATGACATGCAAGCAAGCCCAAACCAGCTCCAACTTGGGGTTTAAATACCACAAAAAATAGACACTTTTAGTAACACAGAAATCTAGCCAATCCTGCTGCTCCCTGCTTTCCTTACCAATCAGCTTGTGCTAGACAAGGTCCAGGCAGCCCTGCTACTCTCATTAGCAGAGAAGATAGGCACCTACCAGCACAAGATGGCTACAAGAAACACAGAAGGCAAACACAAGATGGCTACCATAAACACATAAGGCAAAAACAAACAGCTCTGGATGCAGCTAACCTGTATCCAGAATATGATACTCAATTTAAGGGTTAAGAACACAGTAAAACTCACAAAAAAGCACAGATTATCCACTTACAGACAAAAACAGAACTCACAGTATGAAAAAATACAGTTAAACAGTAATGACTTACAGTAAAATGCAGTTCAACAGTAATGAATTGCAGTAAACAGCAATGAAATACAGTTAAACAGTAATGAAATGCAATTAATCAGTAAACTGCTTTAAAACAATGCAAATGGGATAAATTAGCTCACAATCGCAACAGTAAACAACAGCTCAAATGAAGCAGCAATTCAGTAGAATACTGTCATCAATTTAATCAGGCTACCGACAACAGTAACAAATGTGGCAAACTAAATGCAGTTGAACACCTAATCACAAGTAGCAAAATGTAGTAGGTAGAGGCAAATATTGTTTTTTTTTATTTTAAGTAGAAAGTGAGTAGACAGAAGATAATTCAAGGTTAAGACGGTAAAGGGGAGGGCCTTCACAACTGCTCACATTGTATTCAGTAGAATGAGCTGATGCAATGGGTGGGCCTTCACAACTGATCTCACTGTACTCAGCAGAATGAGCTGATGCAATGGGGCTAGGAAGTGTGTCCAATATCAAATTTATAGTAGAGGCGGGCAACTCAAAAGCCAGCAAGCTTTAAGATCACAACAACAGTTGGGCAGGTGGGTGGGGATACAAGATCATAATTCAGGTAAGGATTCCATTCAATAAGCCCAAAAACAGTCACACAGTTTAAACAGATATGCAACAAATATTGTTTTAGTTAATCAGAAGTGCAGAAAACAGTTATAAATAATCATTTATCTTTTTTAGTCTCACAGCAAGTTTTTGGAAAACAGCAGAGCAAGGGCAGAAGGCCTACCTTACTGCAGCTTTGAGCAAACAAGCACAAACTGATTTAAACACTGGTTATTTAAGTCAGAGAAACAGGAACCAGACAAAGTTCAAATTATCCAATCAAAAACACCCAAAACAGAGCCCTGTAGCAGTAACTCTAGCTAGATCAGACCAAAATGAACCCCCCCTTCCCATGAAGCAACAGCTAGGTCTCTCTAGACAAAAGATTAACTGTACTACAGAAGCTCCAAATGTTACAGACAGTACTAGATTCAGCTCTATCCTAGTGTTTTTCAAGTGCAGCAACAAGTAAAATGAACAGAACAAGCAGATAAGCAAAAAGGAGACAAAGATCAGAACAGAGGTTAGGATTCAATTTATTAAACCTAAAAAAAACAGTTGCACAGTTTAAACAGATATGCAGCAAATATTGATGTTATGTTGTCCATATCTCGCCTTCGTTCTTGCTGTTTGGGTTCAGAGCCGACTCTCGCCTCTGACTCGGCCATATACTATAGCTTGAGAGCTTTTACTGGCTCGAGGCTAGCCCCTATCCCAGCATGCCTAGCAGTAGTTACCCAGATCTCGTTTGCCTCTTGCAGTGTCGAGATTGTGGGTACTGGCTCAGGCTAAGTGTTTTTTCCCTTATATTTTTGATCAAAAATTTCTAGTTTAGCTTATCTAATTTGTTAACAGTAGTTATCCTTCGTATTTGTAGCTATCCCTATCTTGTCTGAGTGACTTGATTTTGTGTAGTTTAACTGTTTTTTCTCTCTGGCCTTTCCCCTCTTCCAAACCCGTTTAAATTAGAGGGTTCTTCTTCCCTTTCTTGCCTTTCCTATAACTTTAAGGAGTTACCGTTTAAGTTAGAGGCTCTCCTTAGGTGTGGAGTCCGCCATTTAGCTTAGAGGCTCTCACCCCCTTTTCTGTTTTTCCCTGCTGTTAAAAAAAAAAAAAAAAAAAAGAGGATATTTTTGTCTGTTATTGCCTAGTTGTTTCTCTTTGTCTAGCTAACTTGGTTCTTAATAGTATTATTGCATAGTTTCTCATTAGTAGTCTATAGCCTTATTCATAGTGCTGTTCTCTATTATGTCCAAGGATACTGCCAAGGATTTGAAACCTTCAGGTTTAAAAAAGTGCGACTCATGCTGCCAAAAGATGCTCCTTATGGATGGGCACATGAGTTGCGTATATTGTTTAGGACCTGTTCACCTGCAGTACTCGTGCTCTATCTGCCATGCCTTTAGTTCATGAGTCCTGCAGGACAGAAGAAACAAGTTAGTCTTGAGAGGTTTACTGAAGAGCCCCTTTGCTGCTGCCATAGAGGGGACTCAGCCAGCTAAAAAAATCAGACAAAGTCAAGCCTTCATCCTCTTCGGCTCCGAGTTTGGACCCATCTAAGGACAAGGGCAAACCACAAGCTAAGTCAGACCCAACTTTCAGTTCCGACAAGGCATCTTCACCTATGGCTCCATCTGTGTTTTCGGAGCCAGAAAGTTCCCATAAGGGTTCCAGGTTTCCTGCCTTGGAACCGGTGCAGTCTGCTTCACAGTCTCCATTGTTACAATCTGTGGCGGGCAGTCACCAGTCTTCAACCCATTCCTCAAGGTCATCCAGGAGCCTCTCGGATGATGATGATGTGGAGAGGGTGGTAAAGAGGCTTCTTAGGACACCAGCATTAGCCAAAATACTTTCGGGCCCATCCCAGATGGAAATGGTGCCAACAGCCCAAACAACACCTGTCTCAATTCCTCCTCCAACTCCTCTGAGTTTGGAGCCTGAGTGTATGGAAGTCGTAGTGGTGGAATCATTGGTTCCAGTATCCTCCTCTGTTATTTCGGTTCCGACTACCGCTCCAATCTTCTCGATACCCCTTTCTGTCAAGGGATCTGGGAGCCAACACTCTCTCATCGGTTCCTAGAGGGGGAGCAACATCGGACCCTTGTCCGACCCTACTCTCCCTCTTGGAGCTTCGGTGCAGGTCAGCTTGGCTCCTATATCGGCCTCGGAGCTGTCGCCCTCAGTTTGGAGGAAGTCTCCTGCTTCTTCAGAGCTGGAGATTCTTTCGGGTCGGGACCGCAATGCCTTCGAGGTGATGAGGAGAGTGCTGTCTGCTGAGACAGCTCCACCCTCGGCTCCATTAGCTCCTCTGCCTTCGGTGCCAGTGTCCACCTCCAAACCTCCCCTCCACCTCAAGCGTAGGGAACCCATGCTCCAGGATGCCCCATTAGGCGATCCCACCTCATCCAAAACCTCCCCTGAGCATCCCGCGGAGGAGGTCCTTCAGAAGAGGACTTAAAAGAAGAAGCATGTGGACTCCCCTGAGTCCTTGACATCAGACACAGACTTGGATGACTCAGAAGGGTCCCCATGGCCCCCCTCTGAAGATGTCTCTTTTTCAGACATCTTAGAAATCCATAGACAGAGGGGTGACTGGAAGTCCCTTGCCCCTTCTGAATACAAGTCAGTGTACCCGGATGCATTCGCTTCCCAACCCTCCACCTCTTGAGTATCTCATCCTTTTGACCCACTATTGCAGGTAGTGAGTCAGAAGGCTTGGAGCTCTCCAGACACCATGGAACCAGTTCCGTAGAGGCCCAATAAATTCATTACAGCCCCTGAAGACAGGCTCTTCTTATCTACAGGTGTTCCCATTGATGTTATGGTGGTGACAGCAGCCACCAAGAAGGAATTAGCGGAAACTTCTTCATCTGTCCCTCCGCCAAATAAAGAGTCTCATACAATGGGCAGATATGGGAAGCATATGTTTTCTTCAGCGACCTTTACACTCAGGTCGCTCAACTATTTGCCCCACTTTACAAGGCTTCAAAGGGATCTCCTCAAGGAGTTAGAAGATACCTTACAGGATCCTACAGCTGCGGGAGCCTCGGACAAGGCGGCTTCTCAGCTTGCGACCTTGACTTCAGTGGCTAACTCCTCCATGCGGCTCATTTCTTATGCAGCCGATGGGACAAGCAGGGCGGCAGGCACAGGGGTAGCCTTATGCAGACACTCCTGGATGCGTCTTTGTCATTTTGCGGAGCCCTTCAAGTCTTCCTTCACCAATGCCCCCTTTGACGGCTTGTCCCTGTTCAGGCCTCAGGTAAAAGAGATTCTTTCCAGGTGTGAACAGGAGTACATTTTTTCTGCTCCATCTAGGCCCTATCCTAAAGGCCAGAAGAGTGGGGAAATGTAGTTCCGGAAATCCCAGGTAGCTTTTCCTGACACACATGAAGAATTTTCCCCCAGGGACAGAGGGGGAAATAACAACAGAAGACGCCGACCTCATGGGGGGGGGGGGTCCGCAGAATCAGGGTGACAGAGATACCTTCTCTGGAAGGCCCTTCCAGCACTCCTGAAGGGAGGCCTGATTGTCTGACTCTGGAGACAGTCAGGGGGGAGATTAACCTTGTACCCAAAAGCCTGGCAGACAATCACAGAAGATACATGTGTACTATCCATAATATCCAGAGGTTACAATATCCCCTTCTCCTTACTTCCCCTGTCAAAAAGACAATACTCTATCCCAGATGTTCCACCCAGTCTTTGGGATCAAGCAAACCTAGAGGTTCAAAGGTTGCTAAGAAAAAGAGTCATCCAGGAAGTAGTTGCAGACCAAATTGGATCCAGAACTTACTCAGGGTTCTTTTTAGTTCCAAAGAAAACAGGAGACTGGAGACCCATTTTGGATCTCAGCAGGCTGAACAAGTCAGTCAAGAAAACAAAGTTCTGGATGGTAACACTACAGTCCATTCTTCCCTTTCTGGGAAAGGACAATTGGATGTGCTCTATCTATCTCCAGGATGCGTACTACCACATAAAAATTGACAGATGGTCAAGGAGATATCTACGCTTCTGGCTAGGAGCCAGTCACTATCAGTTCAGAGCTCTGCCCTTTGGTCTCACCACAGCCCCCAGGGTGTTCACTAAATGCATGGCAGTAGTTGCGGCTCACATGAGGCATCAAGGATTCCGGGTGTTTCCATATCTAGATGACTGGCTCCTTACTGCCACCACCGAGCATCAACTAATCAGGGCGAGGGAATAAACAATCCGCTCTTGTTCTCAACTTGGGATCACCATAAACTACGAAAAATCTGCCTTGTTGCCTTGTCAATATATTACCTTTACAGGTGCAGATATAGACACAATGGCCATGATAGCAAAGCTGCCTCAAGAAAGAGTATTAACGATCCGTCACCAGGTTGTCATGCTGTTCACACAAAAGAGGATTCAAGCAAGATTTGTCCTCAAGGTCCTGGGTTCTATGGTGGCGGCAATCACTCTGGTCCCTATGGCTTGCTTCCACATGAGAATTCTACAGTGGCTTCTTTTTGCACAATGGTCATTCCAGGATTTACCCATGTCACATCAGATTCTGAACACGGAATCCTGCAAAAGGGATCTGGAGTGGTGGCTTCACTCCCCTATGGTGACAAAAGGCAGGCCACTTCTCCCCCCCAACCTGTAGCCACAGTGACCACGGACGCTTCCCAGATAGGGTGTGTGGTGGGGGGCATTATCTGGAACAGACTGTTCAAGGGACTTGGCAGGAACACAAGTACCACTTGCACGTCAATGTCCTGGAGATGAGAGCAGTGCTTATGGCGTTGCAAGCACTTCAGGACTCTCTACCTACAGGGACTATAGCAATTCAGATGGACAATATGTCGGTAGCATGGTACATCAACAAATAGGGTGGAACCAGGTCTTACCCCTTGTGTCGACAGGCTCTATGAGTTTGGCAATGGGCGATGTCTTCCCAACACTTTCTGGTTGCAACACACATCCCGGGGAAATCCAGCGTGATAGTGGACAAGCTCAACCGGGCTATCCTGATGCCCCACAAGTGGTCACTGAAGCAGGAAGTTGCAGACTTCTTTTTTAGCAAATGGGGCCAGCCATACTGGGATCTGTTTGGCACCCCCCTCAATACCAAATGCAGCAGCTACTTTGCCCTAGGCCGACCACTGGGACAGTCACCCAGGGACACACTTTTTCATGACTGGCCCCCAGGACTGCTTTACGCCTTTCCACCTTTTCCCCTGATCCCCAAGGTTCTTCAGAAAGCACAGTTGTTGGGTTGCAAGTTAATCCTCATTGCCCCTTACTAGCCTCGCCAGATATGGTTTCCATTCCTTTGGCCTCACCTGCAAGGAGAGCCTTGGATCCTGGACCCAGCGCCAGATCTTTTGAGGCATCAGTCGGGAGATCTTTTGAGGCATCAGTCGGGGCTCTCCATCCTTCCATTCAAGCTCTCAAGCTCACAGCTTGGTTTCTCCACTTCCAGTCTTAGCTAGGCTTCCCGATGTTTCTCCAGCAGTTAAACACATTTGATTTCCTCCCATAAGCCCATTACTAGGAAACTTTATTTTAGTAAATGGAAGAGCCTCTCTTGCTGGGCAGGCAAAAATCAGGTTGATCCCTTTACTGCTCCCATTTCAAAGATTCTTGAATTTCTTGCTGAAACCTTCGACCAAGGAGTAGCTGCAACTACTATCCGAGTTCAGTTAGCTGCCATTTCTCATTTCCATATGGGAGAAATGAGTTCTAATATCATGTCCCATAGGTTATGCAAGGCATTCCTAATAGGTACTACCCTTTTAAGACCTCCAATAAGAGAACCTCTTCCCCATTGGAATCTAAATTTCGTCTTGGACAGTCTGATTCTTCCTCCCTTCGAACCATCTGCTTCTTGCCCACTCAAATTTCTGACTTGGAAGACCCTTTTCTTGGTTGCAATTACCTCAGCTAGAAGGGTTTCAGAATTACAGGCCTTGTCTATTATTCCTCTGTACTTGATTTTCCATAAAGATCAGCTTTCTCTCAGAACCAGCCCCTCTTTCTTACCCAAGATATGTTCTGACTACAATCTGAATCAATCCATAGAGCTTCTTGTGTTCTTCCCTAATCATGGCAACAAGGCAGAGTATAAGCTTCATCAATTGGACGTTCATAGACAGTTAAGTTTCTATTTACACAGGACCAAGGACTTTAGAAAATCTGACCAATTGTTCATATCATTTGCGGCCAATAAAAGAGGCTGTGCGGTCTCAAAGGTGACTTTATCAAAGTGGCTTTCAGACACTATAAAACATGCCTAGGAGTTGCGTAAACAAAAACTTCCAGGGTAAATTACAGGGCACTCAACAAGGGCCTTGTCTACCTCTATTGCCTTTCAAGCCAGATTGCCTTTGGATTCGATCTGTGCAGCAGCTACACGGGCTAATCCTCATACCTTTATCACTCATTATAAAGTAGATGTGGCCACCTGGAACAGGACATCCTTTGGTTACACAGTCCTGAAGAGTTTTTTCCAGTAAGCTACGCAAGAATTAGGTGCTGGGGACGCTGTCCCAAACAGCAAGAACAAAGGCGAGATATGGACAACATAACATAAAGAAGTTAAGTACTTACCATAATGTTCCATGTTTGTTGTCCTTGATCTCGCCTTCCTTCTTGCGTCCCACCCTCCTTCCCCCTTCCTGGAGGATCAAGAGGAATCCCTTGTTCTATTGGTTATACTGGCTGGGTTTCCTTTATACCATACCTTATGGAGAGTCTACTACTACTACTATTGTGGAGGAGTCACACCTTTATATGTAGGTGTCATCGGATATGTAAGGTAGACTATATCTCTTGTCTATTTATCTGATATAGTGTGGGGTTATCACAAACAGATCTGGGTAACTACTGCTAGGCATGCTGGGATAGGGGCTAGCCTCGAGCCAGTAAAAGCTCTCGAGCTATAGTATATGGCTGAGTCAAAGCCGAGGATTGTCTCTGAACCCAAACAGCAAGAAGGAAGGTGAGATCAAGGGCAACAAACATGGAACATTATGGTGAGTACATAACTTCTTTTTTTAGTTAATTAGAAGTGCAGAAAACAGTTGAAAATAAACACTTATCTTTTGTAGTCTTACATCAGGTTTTTGGAAAATACAGCAAGGGCAGAAGGCCTAAATCACTGCAGCAAGAGTTGCAGTGTGCACTAAGCAGTTAGACATGAAAGAGGGGGCAAACTCAAGCTTAAGGTGTCTAAGGGGATGACAGAAGAGCGAATTCATACTAAAAATATTAATGAGAGATTAAACTATATGCTTTACAGCCACCAGGTTTTACCGATCATATAAACTTTAAGAGAGTCATGCACAGCAGACCTTTTTGTCAGTAAGGATTCATTATCATTTTTATTTTACATCACATTTTTTTATCATTATTTTTTTAAAGAAATTTGTTTTCTTATGGTTTTAGTTACTTTGTATTGTCTTTTATATTTTTATTTGTAAATAATGTGCTTTATATTTGTTGAGTGGATGTCCAATTGCTTTTCATGTCATACATTTTTTTACCCTTTTTGCTCCAGTCTTTTGGTTTGAAGTCTGTGTGTTTTACAAAGGCACTTGCCAAAATGCCATTCCCTCTGATCTAGTGAAAATGTTTCCTTCTTTATTTTACTAGTTTTTGAAACTGTCTTCTGGCTGTGTTCATTTTATTGAAAAAATCAAACAACCAATCAATCAACTTGAGAGATTCCCATTCTTCTAAGAGAAGCATCTTTCAACTCTTTTCCAGATACTTATACGGATTCTTAGTAATTATACATATTCTACTCAAGAAGCCAACGTCAAAGTCATTGCTGCATGCATTATGTCATTAACACTAAATCTGTTGAGAACTGACTGAGAAACACCTCTTCTATGAGATATGTGCAAAGAAATTATCATTTAAAAGATTCACTCAGGAAGCAGAATTATGTCTCTGTGTCTACCATTGGTGTCAGTGAAAAATTCTTATATAGGTTGGGCCTTAGTGACTACTGAAAACATAGTCTCCGAAGTACCTGGTTGCTTATTTCTACTTGTGTGATAAGAATGAAATAGGTATTTTTGAAAAACATTTCTTGATTACATGATGCACTGCCTTTGTTATTGCTTGTAGTTTTTTACCAACCTGGTAGTTCCGTTTACGATGTTTAGAAAGTCGTGGTATAAGACTAGCTATTCTATAAACAGCTCTCATTAGTTCTTCGATCATATACACAAAGCCATTTGCTACACCATATGCTAACGATGGACGAAACACTATGCTTGAAGCATCCAGTTCTAGTCTCACTTCAAACAAGGGGAAGGCCACAGTCTAAAACAGTGAAATAAAAAAGTGTCTGTTAACATCAGCATTAAAGACAACAAGGAATGAAACAGTGTAGTCATTATGTAACCAGAACTATCTTTAGTCACAACATTGGATACTGGCCAGAGGCACCAGAACATCATAGCAGCCAGATATTTTCAACAGATGTGGTACCAAAGCAAGGTATGAGTATGCATATCACTGATAAAGCTGCAGATGACATCAGGGGTAGCAGAGTAACACCCTCTAAGTATCTTGGTTTCTGTTTTATCAGGCAGATGCATAATACTTCATATAAGGGGTTGTATATAACCTTGTGCATAACAAAGAATGTATTCCTAGACGATCTGTGACTGCGGCAATGTATTTATTTGTTAACTAAATGATTTACTAAAATAATGAGTAATGCTGAACTAGAGTGTCATTTCCAGGAAAAAAAAACTTGGAGCTAAGTCCAGCTGAGGTTCATACAAGAAAATATAATTCAATACAAATGCATTCATATACATGTAACATTAATTAAAACATACTTACTATAAAAATAGATCTGTTAGAAGATGCTTGGTTTCATGACTTTTAGGATTAATACCACAGGTATTAAAAATGTTTACCAGTTAAACTTTCCAAAACTACATGACAGTCTACCCTTCTCATCATGTATCATATAAATGGAAGTTATGTACTTACCATAATGCTAGATCCTTTCATTCATTTATTCTGTCCAATACAATTTAGGGGTCCTCAAGATTATTGTCAAATCCAACCCAGCAAAACTAGTGCTTGAGCCCCTTTAAGAATTATTTTTCCCCATCATGGTCGAGTCTACCAATTTATCTAATATCAAGTTTGATGCACAAGTGTCATCAATTGAGGAACACCAGGACAAGGCTGTGGAAGTAGGCACAGACCCAGCTGAACAGGCCTTAGGTCTGCCCAGCAAAGGGAAATCATGGGATGAGTGAATGTATGGAATGCAATCCAAAAGCCATCTAGAAAGAATGACTTTGGACACATGGCAACCTAGTTTATTAACAGCAAAGTAAATGAAAAGTTGGGTATATTCTTTGCAGTAGTGGGTCTATGAAGGCAGAACCATGGTTGTCTATGGACATCCAGGGTATGCAGGATATATTCTCCTTTAATGGCACAATTTTGGAAAAAGACTGGCAAGTGATTCAGCTAAACCACATTTGTCTCAGAAGCCACTTTGGGTAGAAAGGACAGATTTGTACTGAGGGAGACTCTGTCTTTATGGAAGAGTAAATAAAGCATTGCTGAAGAAAGGGCCTGAAGCTCTGATACCCTTCTCGTGATAGTTATGGCCAGAAGAAATAAGGTTTTCCATGAGAGAAATTTCAACTGAGCTGTAGATGCTGGATCAAATGGAGCTTTTGTCAAAACCTCTAGCACAAAACTGAGATCTCAAGGAGGAACTGGTGCTCTAATTGGCAGCTTGAAGAGGAAAAGTCCTGTGAGGAAGGCTTTACACAGTTTATGTGAAGCCAATAAACATTCATTTTGACCTATGTGAAAATTACAAATGGCTGCTCAGTGGACTTTTATGATGGAGAAACTGCATCCTAGTCAAACACATGTGCTAGGAAACAAAGAACATTGGGACAGAATCTGAAAAGGGATCAATTTTTTGGGAGGATGCATAAATAACAAAGTGTTTCCACTTCCCATGAAACAACTTGCAAGTTAATCTTTATGGAAAGCAGACAAGATCCTAACAATACTGGATGAAAAGGCTGGGCTGTTGACAATCACTGGTATTGGAGAAACCATGAAGTAAATATGAGGCCAAGAAAGTTCAGGTGAAGCTTTCCAGATGGGTGAGATGAAGATCTTACATTACATCTAATATCTAGAGGGGGTTGCCTGAGATGAAGTCTGCGAAGGGGAAACCAGATTTGCCTGGGCCAGAAGAGAGTAATAAGGATGACAGACACCTTGCATTTGATAGCTTTCTAAAGAAATCAGGTAATCAGGGGTAAGGGTGGAAAATTAAAAGTTACGTACTTACCATCACTAGGCATCTGTGTTGTCCATTTTCATTCTTCCTCATCAGTGGGTTATGGATCCGATCCTTGGATCTGACTTAGCCGCATACTTTAGACTTTGGAGCCAACTCTCAAGCTCCTCCCTCTACCTATAATGCCCTAGTCCATCCTTAATACTTCAGACAGTTTGATGCCATAAGATTCCCATTAATTAGATAAGGAAAGGGATAGCTCAAATAATAAAAGTTCCAATATGAAATCCAACAGGTCTCTCCAGAATATAATAGGAAGGGGGATGGATGGGGGGGGTGAGTTGAGGAAGAATGAAGATGGACAACACAGATGCCTAGTTATGGTAAGTGCATAACTTTTAAATCCGATGCTGTCCTTTTCATTCTTCCTCACCATGGGACACAGTCCCCAGCTATATGAATCTTGGGTAGCCCTCATGAAAAGATATTCCAGAGAACCACTGAACCAAAGGCTGCTCTGTTCCTGGAGATTAGGTCCAACTTGTAAAAAGTAATAAAGGTATGAGCATTGCACCATGTGGCTGGTACACAAATATCATCAATAAAAATCCTGGACCAGAAAGCTGATGGAGCAGCCATTGACCTAGTTGAGTGGGTTCTAGACGGTCTTGGTAGGGGAGTGCCTTGTTAGGAGTAGATCCAAGAAATGTAATCAGTTATCCATTTAGCCAACATAACTTTAGATACTGGATAACCCAGATGATTTGTTGAGAAGGATACAAATAGCTGGTCTGATTTTCTAAATTCTTTAGTCCTCTGTAGAAAAAAAATATATTGTCTGTGCAAATCTAAGAGATGTAAAAAGAAGTTATGTACCTACCATAACGTTCCATGTTAGTTGTCTTCTTCTCGCCTTCTTTCTTGCCGGTTGGGTTTGGAGCCGATCCTCGGCTCCGACTCGGCCATCTTCAATAGCTCAAGAGCTGTTTACTGGCTCGAGGCTACCCTATATCCCATGATGCCTGGCGCTAGTTACCCAGATCTCATTTGAAAAAGCTATTCCAGACATAACTAAGGAAGAATTCTGCCCTAGAAGCCCCCTGGGGCCCAACTGGGAAGCTATCTAAGCAGAAAAAGACAACCAGAGAAGGTTCAGCCAATGAAACCTGAAAAGGGGAGCTCCTCTCGATCCACTATGATAGGGGGATGGAGGGTGGGACGCAAGAAAGAAGGCGAGAAGAAGACAACTAACATGGAACGTTATGGTAGGTACATAACTTCTTTATGTTAAGTTGTCTATCTCACCTTCATTATTGCTGGTTGGGACAGCGTCCCTAGCACCTACTATCCTGGGTGGCTCATTGGAACAGACTCTTCAGAACAGTGGAACCAAAATCAGCTCTGTTTCTGGAAATCATGTCCAGTTTATAATGAGAAATGAAGGTATGTGGGTTAGCCCACATGGCAGCTGCACAGATAGATTCCATGGTCAACCTAGATTGAAAGGCCACCGAGGTGGCCAATGCCCTAGTAGAGTGGTCTTTTGGTTTGAAAGATATTTCTTTGTTTCTCAGCTGATAAAGGAAAGAAATAATGTGAGACAACCACCTAGATAATGTTACCTTTGAGACTGGAAGGCCCTGTCTGCCCTCAGCATAGGAAAGGAAGAGTTGGTCGGACTTCCTGATGTCTTTCGTCCTATGCAAATAAAAACGCAGTTGTCTGTCGACATCTAACTGGTGCAATTTATATTCTGCCTTATTGGTGTGATTAGATCTATGGACTGATTTAAATTATTTTGTGAACAAACCTTAGGGAGGAAGGAAGGATTGGTCCTTAGAGCGACCCTATCGTTATGAAAAACTAAATATGGAGGATGAATACATAGAGCCTGAAGCTCCGAAACACGTCTGGCAGAAGTAATGGCTACCAGAAAAAGAGTCTTCTAGGATAAAAACTTCATGGAGCAAGATGCTGCAGGTTCAAAAGGTGGCAAGATTAGGGAAGCTAGCACTAAATTTAGATCCCACGGAGGTGGGGAGTCCCTGATTGGGGCTTTACACAGCTTATGAGACATAATGTTGTTACAAGACAACCCAACGTGAAAATTCAAAATGGCAGCTAACTGAACTCTGACTGTAGCAGACACGGAACCAGAATTAGAGTTTCGCTAAAAAGCCCAAAATCTCGTGGACAGGGGCTGAAAAGGGATCTATGTTCTTAGCCGCTGCCCAGCAAGAACAACATTTCCACTTGCTAGCATAGGCTTTTCTAGTTGTGGATTTGTGCGATGAGATAATAATTTCCCGCACAGAGGAGGAAATATTAGGAAGCCTGGCTAAGGCTGGAAGTGGAACAACCAAGCTGTGAGCTGGAGTGTTTGAAGGGATCGATGCAGTCTGCCTGACTGATGAATCAGTAGATCTGGAATAGGATCCAGAATCCAAGGCTGCTCGAGAAGGTAATGATGCAGGAATGGGAACCATATCTGTCGAGGCCAGTAAGGGGCAATGAGGATCATTCTGCAACCCAACGCAGTTGCTCTCTGCATGAGTTTGGGTATTAGAGGAAATGGAGGGAAAGCGTAGAGAAGTCCCTGAGGCCAATCGTGGACTAAAGCGTATCTGGGAGAGTGGCCAGTGCTAGGGAAGAGATCGCCCACTGCCAGAGTCTGAGTGCTTCTCGACATAGAGGATAGGACCTGGTTCCGCCCTGCTTGTTGATGTACCACACCACTGACATATTGTCCGTTTGAATTGCAATGGTCCCAGAAGGGAGAGAGTCCTGAAGGGCTTGCAACGCTAAAAGCACGGCTCTCATCTCCAAGACATTTATATGCAAATGGTACTCGTGAGGTTGCCAGATGCCTTGGACTGTCCTGCCCTGATAATGCCCCCCCCACCCTATCAGGGAGGCGTCCGTGGTCACTGTGGCGACTGGAGGGGATAGCACAAATGGTCTGCCCTGGGACACTGATGGGGAGACCATCCACCAAGCAAGGTGCTTCTTGCATGCTTCTGTAATCATAATCTTGTGAGGCATGGGAAGCTGTTGGAAGGACCACTGTGTGAATAGAAGCCACTGGAGGATTCTCATGTGAAAGCGGGCCAGGGGAACAAGAAGAATTGCTGATGTCATGGAACCCAGTGCTCAGAGAACAAACCTTACTTGAATCGTTCTGCATGTTAATAAAATCTGTACTTGTTGGCGAATTAGTGATACCCTGTCTTGTGGAAGGTTCGCAAACATGTTCCTGGTATTTAGATTTGCGCCTATATAAGTGATATGCTGACAGGGCAGCAATGCAGATTTTTCGAAATTTATTGTGATACCTAGCCTGGAACAAGTTTTGATAGTGTAGTCCCTGGCTTGCAGGAGGTGATGCCTGGTGGAAGCAGTGAGGAGCCAGTCGTCTAGATATGGAAACACCTGGAATCCCGGACATCTCAGGTGAGTCGTAACCACTGCCATGCATTTGGTGAACACCCTGGGGGCTGTGGTGAGACCAAAGGGCAGAGCTCTGAACTGATAGTGACTGGACCCCAGCTGGAAGCGAAGGAATCTTCTGGAGCGCCTGTGCATTTTGATGTGGTAGTACGCATCCTGAAGATCGACAGAGCACATCCAATTGTCCTGACCCAGGAAGGGTAGAATGGACTGTAGCGTGACCATCCGAAACTTTGTTCTTTGTACAGATCTGTTTAATCTGCTGAGATCCAGAATGGGTCTCCAGTCCCCTGTCTTTTTTGGTACCAAAAAGAACCTTGAGTAAGTTCCGGATCCGAGCTGGTCTGCCGGGACTTCCTGGATGACTCTTTTGTGTAGCAGCTTTGAAATCTCTATGGCTGCTTGTTCCCTTAGATTGGGTGGAACATCTGGAAGGGACTTGTTTGACTGTAATGGGGGTTGAGCAAAGAGAATTCTGTAACCTACGGATATGATCGACTGTACCCACTTGTCTTGAGTTAGGTCTCAGACTTTGGGGTACAGTGAGAGCCTTGCCCCGACTGCCTCCAGAGGCGGGCAGCCGGGCAACCCTTCAGAGATGCTGAAAGGGCTTCTCAGAGAAGGATTCTCTGCTGCCCTGGTTCTGCGGACCCTCTCTGCCATGAGGGCAGTGTCTGTTATTGTTCCCTCCTCTGCCCCTGGAGGGGAACTCACCATGTGTGTCAGGTAAGGCTCCCTGGGATTTCCGGAACCACATCTTTCCACTCTTCTGACCCTTGGGGTATGGTCTTGAAGGAGTGGAAAAACGGACTCCCACAGCAGAGAGAGTCTTGCCTTCTTGTTCACACCTGGTTAGGGTGCCCTTCACCTGTGATCCGAAGACAGCGGAACCATCAAAGGGGGTATTGGTGAAAGACGCTCTGAAGGGCTCCGCAAAATTACATAGCCGCATCCATGCGTGCCTCCTAAGGGCAACGCCTGTGCCTGCGGCTCTACTCGCACCATCGGCTGCATAAGAAATGAGCCTCATGGAGGAGTTAACAACTGAATTCAGAGTCAAAAGCTGGGAGGCCACCTCAGCTTGAGCCCCCTCAGCTGATGGATCTTGGAGGGTATCTCCAAGCTCTTTAGGAGATCCCCCTGAAGGCAGGTGAAATGGCACAAATAATTCAGAGACCTCATGGAGAAGGTCGCTGAAGCAAACATTTGCTTCCCATATCTGTCCATAGTCCTAGACTCCTTGTTAGGGGGATGGACAGATGAGGAAGTTTCTGCCAACTCCTTCTTTGTGGCTGCTGCTACCACCATGGCATCTACAGGTACACCCTTAGTCAAAAAAAAAGAAGTTATGTACTCATCATAACGTTCCATCTGAGTAGATACTTCATTTGTCTGCAACCTGTGGGTGTCGGATCCGACCTCGGATCCGATCCGGCAGCTTTCCAAGCTCCAAGATTCGAGCTCCTAGCTCCTCCCCCCTACCCATAATCCCTTACTACCAACCACATTACCTCAGATCGTTTTTTTTTGCCTCACCAACTCGAGACAGAAACGAACTCCGAATGATCAGAAAAATTCCCGAGGTTCGGGGGATGGCAGGGGGGGTCGGTTGCAGACAAATTAAGTATCTACTCAGATGGAACGTTATGGTGAGTACATAACTTCTTTATCTGAAGTAGTTACTTCATTTGATCTGCAACCTGTGGGACAGAGTCCCCAGCTAACCTATAAGAACCTGAGTGGTCCTTACGGAAGGATATTCCGAAGCACCGCGGAGCCAAAAGAAGCCCTACTCCTGGAAATTATATCCAGTTTGTAATGAGAAATGAACGTATGAGATGAGGACCAGGTAGCTGCTGAACAAATATCGTCTACTGGAACCCTACACCAAAAGGCTGTTGAGGTAGCTGCAGATCTTGTGGAATGAGCACGAACGCCAACCGGAGCTGGCTTCCCAGATGAAGTGTATCCCAGCATAATGCACTGACAGATCCAATTTGCTACAGTCACTTTAGCAATTGCCTTGCCCATGGCTGATTTTGCATAAGAAACAAACAACTGGTCCGACTTGCGAAACTCTCTAGTCCTGTGCAAGTAAAAACGCAGTTGTCTGTGTACATCCAATTTGTGCAAAGTGTATTCGCCTTTGTTGTGAAAATTTGGGAAAAATACAGGGAGATTTATTGATTGATTAATGTTTGATTCTGTAGCCACCTTAGGCAAGAAAGACGGGTTAGTCCTGAGGGACACTCTATCTTTGTGAAAAATAAGGTACGGAGGTTTGATACACAGAGCTTGTAATTCTGAAACTCTCTTGGCTGAAGTAATAGCCACTAAGAAAGCCGTTTTCCAAGACAAGAACTTCAACGGAACCGAGGCCGCAGGCTCGAAAGGTGGTCTCGTTAAGGCTTGTAAGACCAGAGTGATATCCCACGGGGGAACCACAGTCTTGACCGGTGGTTTCAAAAGAAAAATGCCTCTTAAGAAGGTTTTGCACAACTTTGTAGATGCTAAGGAGCCTATTCCGTCGCCCACGTGAAAATGGGAGATGGCCGCCAATTGCACTTTGACTGTGGAGGCACTTGCTCCCTGTCTAAAAAGTAGGGAAAGGAAGTCCAGAATAGTCGGAATAGAAACAGTAAATGGGTCCAATTCTTTATCTTTGGCCCAGATGGAAAAACGTTTCCATTTACTGTTGTAAAGTTTCCTGGTAGATGGTTTATGAGCCACCACCAGAATGGCCTTAACGGGGGATGAGATACCGGGAGTCCTAGCCATTAATGGAACTGGATCAACCAAGCAGCAAGTTTGAGATTGACCAGGTTTGGGGTATGGCATCCCGCTGGGTGCGAGATTAGGTCTGGACTGGGATCCAGAATCCATGGGGAAGCCACACTGTGAGACCGCAGAAAGGGGAACCAGATCTGTCGAGGCCAGAATGGGGCTATGAGGATAACTCTGCTCCTCAACCGACAGGCTTTCTGGATGAATTTCATCATAAGTGGGAGGGGGGATAAGCATAAAGGAGTCTGAGAGGCCAAGCATGGACTAGAGCGTCTCTGGGGTCTCCCCTCTGGGGGGAACTATCGCGAAGTACTCGCTGCATTTTGTGTTTAAAGGAGAAGCAAAAAGGTCGCAGCGAGGCTGACCCCATTTGTAGAAGATCTGCTTCGCAACAGATGGATTCAGAGACCACTCGTATGGAGTGAGGAACACTCGACTTCGCTTGTCCGCTAATATGTTGGACCGTCCCGGAATGTGTGTTGCTATCAGAAAGCGGTTGGTGGAAATCGCCCATTCCCACACTCTCATGGCTTCTCGACACAAGGGATAAGATCTGGTCCCTCCTTGTTTGTTTATGTACCAGACTACTGACATGTTGTCAGTCTGGATTGCAATAGTCCCTATGGGAAGAAGGTCGTGGAGAGCTTGCAACGCCAAAAGCACCGCCCTCATCTCTAGGACGTTGATATGTAATGCAGTCTCTAGGGAAGACCACGTGCCTTGGACGGATCTGCCTGAACAATGCCCCCCCACCCGAGGCAAGAAGCGTCTGTGGTCAACGTGGCTTTGGCCGGGGGGATCACAAAGGGTCTCCCTTCTCTGAGTTCCTGTGCCTGTAACCACCACAGAAGGGAGTCTCTGCACACCCTGCTCAAGGGTATTGGCATGCATAATGGGTGGATCGACAGAGACCATTGGACTTGAAGGGTCCATTGTAATATGCGCATTCGTAGACGGGCATGAAGAGAGAGACCGATCACTGCTGACATAGACCCCAGTGCCCTCAGGACTAACTCCGCTGGAGGAACAGGGCTCCGAAGAAGGGCTAACACTTGAAACGACAAGCTGTTCAGCCTGGCTGACGTTAGAACAACTTTGGAGATTTGTGTATCTAACCTGGCCCCTATGAATGCTAGGGCTTGAGTGGGGCACAGGCAGGATTTCTGCTCGTTCATTGAGATGCCTAGGTTGTGGGCCAGAGACAGAGTATAATCTCTTGCCGCACAGAGCTGATGCCTGTTGGTAGCGGTGAGGAGCCAGTCGTCTAGGTAAGGGAAGACCTGAATGCCCTGGAGTCTCAGGTGGGCTGCAACCACTGCCATGACCTTGGTGAACACTCTGGGGGCTGAGGTGAGGCCGAATGGAAGAACCCTGAATTGATAATGAATGGCTTCGAGCCGGAAGCGGAGGAACCTCCTGGATCGTCTGTCCATTAATATGTGGTAATACGCATCCTTGAGGTCTAGCGAGCACATCCAGTCATTCTCCCGCAGCAGGGAGAGAATTGATTGGAGAGTGACCATCCGGAACTTTTCCTTAGGTATGAACAGGTTTAGGGCGGAAAGGTCTAAGATGGGTCTGAGGTCCCCCGTTTTCGCACCAAAAAGAACCTGGAGTAATAACCCAATCCGGACTGGTCTGGGGGGACAGGCTGGATGGCTCTTTTTCTTAGCAGCTTTGAAATCTCCAAAGCCGCTGCCTCCCCCTGATCGGGTGGGACATCGGGGAGACATCTGGGTTTGGGGGGAAGGTTTATGAATGGAATGGAGTAACCTCTGGATATGATTCGGAGCACCCATCGATCTGTTGTAAGGGACTCCCAGTTTGACAGGTGCTCTGACAATCGCCCCCCGACTGCCTCCAGAGAGGGACAGTCGGGCAAGCCCTCAGGGCTGTTGCGCGGGTCTGTCCGAGAAAGGTTCTCTAGACCCGAAATTACGCGGCCCCCCTCTGCCTCTGGGCCAGCGTCCACCTTGTCCTCCTCTGCCTCTACAGGACGAGTGGTCCGCAGCAGGATGGGATTGCTGAGACTTACGGAACCACAGCTTCTTTTGTCCCCACTGATTCCTGGAGAAGGATCTTTGGGGATTAGAGAAGCAGACTCCGACGGCAGACAGCGTCTTCCCGTCCTTTTCGCTTTGGACCAGCGTGTCGCGAACAGTTTTGCCAAACAAGGCAGAACCGTCAAAAGGTGCGTTCGCGAAGGACGCCTTGAAGGGCTCCGTGAAGTCGCACAGACGGAGCCAGGAGAGACGTCGCAAGACGACCCCGGCTCCGCTAGCTCTAGCGGCTCCCTCCGTTGCATGGGAGAGAAGCCGCATAGATGTATTGGAGATGGATTTTAGAGTGGCCATTCGAGTCTCAAAAAACATTTTGTCTGGGACCGACATGGACTCCGGGGGGGCTGCAGCGTATTCTTTAATCAAGTCTCGCTGTAGCATAATGGCATGTGCCATATAGTTCAGCGTCCTTATGGAAAAGGTCGCTGAAGCAAACATCTGCTTCCCAATCCGGTCAAGCGCTCGAGATTCCTTATCCGGCGGGTGAACCGAAGAACTCTCCTGCACAAGTTCTTTCTTGGTGGCCGCCGCCACCAACATAGCATCAACGGGGGTTCCTTTGGCCCAAGACGGTCTACCTGTGGGTGGGCTGAGGACTTTATCGGGGCGCCTAGGGATTGGCTCCACGGTGTCGGGCTCCTTCCAAGCCCTGGTGGTAATTAAGTCCACCAGGGGGTCGGCCGGAGGGGACACCCAGGAGGTAGATGGGCCTGCCTCAAAGGCCTCCAGGAACACGGACTCATCAAGGGAGGGCTTTTTGGCTGACCACTCCCCTCTGATACGCAACATTTCCATGATGTCTCCAAAGGAGACATCTTCAGGGGGTGACCTTGGGGAACCCTCCGTATCATCTAAGTCCATGTCTGTGGTAATGGACTCGGGGGAGTCCAGGTGCCTCCTTTTGCACCGATGTTTCTGAGGGACCTCCTCGGTGGGACTGTCCGAAGAGGGCTCATCCACGGGTTGTTGTTCCTCCACGGGAACTAGCTGGAGGGCTTGGGCAGGCTGTCCAGATGGACGGATGATGGAAGACAGATCCTCATACAGTAGGGGTACGGGTGGATCCGAAGCCCGGGTCGGGGATCTGGAGGACCTCGACAGTACCCTCTCCACTACCTCAAAAGCCGAAGGAGAGCCACTCTCGCCAGCCTCTGAGAGCAATCTCCTCGGATCCGAGGAAGGGATCGGGGTCGGAGCCGATGCAGTCGGCGCCGAGGCAGAGGTGTGCTCAGACGCCAACAGCGCCGAAGACACAGCAGCTCCCTCGGATCCGACGCTCAGCCCTCGGCCCCGAGAGCTCGGGTCCGACAAGCTCGAAGGTATAGTCGGCGTCTAAGAGACCACCGCTATCGGCGCCGACAATTCCCCGGGTCTGAAAGGGCCTGGATCTGATGACTCTGAGACCCGAAAACGAGTTGGAGAAGGAGTGATCGGGGCAAATATGGGGGCTGCACTCCCCCCCCAGAGGGGGGGGGAGGCAAGAGCATCCCATCTGCATTTGGGTCTGTAAGAACCGACGCATCATCCGATCCATATCCGCTTCGGAGATGCTTCGGGTTGACCTAGATGAAGTAGTAGAGACGGGCCAGGAGGGCCGCCTCGAAAATCTCGAGGGAGACCTATCCTCCTCCTCCGGCTCCGGCGAAAAACAGGGCGAACGGCGCCGAAAGGAGGGGGATCCAGAGACCCTCGAGGGAGATTTAAGTAGTTTTGCTGGCGGAGCCGAAGGATGAGATTCGGCCCGCCTTTTGTGGGACTTATGTCCATCCTTATCCTTGTGCCTCTTCTCTCTAAGGGAAGAGGCACTAGTTTTCCCCAGAGCTCAAACCTGATGAAGGAGGTTGAGTCCCGGGTAGAGCTAAGGGAATACACGGCGCCGAAGCTGCTGAAGCAGCTGGAGCCCAAACGGGAGAGGAAGAAGAAGCCGACTCCTGGGGGAGCTTTCCCGCCAGGATCAGCTTGTTCTTCCTATCCCGAAGTGCCCGGGGGTTAAAGGCCGCGCAGATTTGGCAGGCCTCTGACAAATGGGCTGCCCCCAGGCACAAAACGCACTGAGTGTGGCCATCAGCTGGAGAAAGCTTGTGGCCACACTCAGTACATTTAGAAAAAAATGGCCTTAGGCCCTTCTGACATCGTTCACACACACACCCAAACACTAGGAGGGGGAGGGGAGTGAAGATAAACTAGTAATAAATTTAACAGAAAAGGGACCAAAACTAGCACAAGAAGCAGAAAAAGGGAACTAACACACACACAACAACAACTTTTGAATGAAAATTTGGTTTAAAAAACCAGCAATGATCTCACCCAGCCAGGAGCTCTTCACAAGAAAGCTTCTTCAGCCGCGGCAAAAAACGATCTGAGGTAATGTGGTTGGTAGTAGGGGATTATGGGTAGGGGGAGGAGCTAGGAGCTTGAATCTTGGAGCCTGGAAAGCTGCCGGATCGGATCTGAGGTCGGATCCAACACCCACAGGTTGCAGATCAAATAAAGTAACTACTTCAGATCTGTTTGTCCTGAGGTGCAGTTATAAATTTAGCAGGTCTCCTGGTGGTTGGTTCCACTGTGTCTGGAGCTGACCACGCCTTCCAAGCCACCACAGACATAAGTGGGTCGAAAGGCGGAGACACCCAGAAGGTGGAAGGTCGGCAACCAAACGCGTCCAGGAATACCGACTCATCCTCGGAAGGGGCTAGGGTATTCCAGTTCCCATTCTGCCTAAGCATTTCCAAAATGTCTGAAAAGGAGACATCTTCAGAGGGGGATCTTGGGGACCCTTCCGAATCCTCTAAGTCAGCATCTGATGTGACAGACTCAGGGGAGTCAATGTGCTTCCTCTTGCACTTTCTCTTACGAGGTGGCTCCTCTGAGTGATCAAGTGAGGCCTTGGAAGAGGAAGAAACACCCAAGGGGGTGCTATGGAGTGCTGGTTCCCCACGCTTGGGGTCTGGAGGAGGGGCAGAGGCAGATGCAGGCACCATAGGGGGAGGAACCGATGGGGTTGACCGTGAGACTGACTCGGGGACCAGTACACTCCTCATGACCTCAAAGGCACCCCCTCCCAGACGCAGAGAAGACTCTGGCTCTGAAGAAATCGGAATTTCTCTCCGTACTGAGGGGGACGGCTCCGAGGCCGATGTAGGAGCTGAGCTCACCTGCGCCGAAGCTCGGAGGGGAAGAACGGGGCTGGACAAGGGTCCGATGCCACTCGCCCCCTCGGAGCTGACGAGGGAGTCTCGGCACCCAGATCCCTCCAAGGATGGTGCCATGGAAGGGATCGGAGCCGACGACGGAACCGAAGGAGAAGGTATCGGAGCCGATGGTTCCATGAGTCGAACCCCAACAAACTCCGGCTCCGAGCTCAGGAGAGGAATCTCTGCAGAAGTGGATGGAGCTGACACCTGATGAGGGGGGCTGGACAAACTTTTCGCTAGGGCCTGTGATTTCAGCAGCCTACTGACCGCTCTCTCCAAGTCCTGATCTGAAAGTCTAGAGGAGTGAGAGGACCTATGACTGCGCTCCGATTGGAGGAGAGGCGACCGTGGAGCCGAGCGTATTGACTCCAAGGAGGGAGACCTAGATCTCTTTCGACTCCCAGACGGCTCCGAAGTACCTGTTGGAGCCGATTGGGAGGGAGGCACATCGGCTCCAGCCGGAGCTGAGGTGGATGGTGGAGTTTCACCCAGCGACAGCTCAGAACTGGGAGTCGAAGACTTAGGTGGCTTGGAGGATTTCACAGGCTGAACCTTGGCCGGTGAATCCTGGGGCTTGAGCAAACCCCGGAGTATTAACTTATTTTTGCGCTCCTGCAGGACTCTTGGGCTGAAAGCATGACAAACCGAACAAGAGTCCTGCAGGTGCACCATGCCCAGACAATAGACACAAGAACTGTGACCATCTGTCAGAGACATCTTCTGACAGCATGAGTCACACTTCTTGAATTCGGACACTTTAGAATCCTTGGACATGTTTACACACACACACACACACACACACACACACACACACACACACACACACACACACACACACATACATACACACACACACACACACACACACCAAGGTAAAACACTCACAAACACCACAAGAAAAAACAAGTTAGCAGGTATAACTAATTAAACTATACAGCTAACACACACTAAATAAGTCTACTACTACTAAAAATGTTTTTTTTTTGTTTTATTTTTTTAAACTAGAGAAAGACAAAAGACAAAAATAGGGTTAGCCTCTAATTTAAATGGCTACCGCAAAAGGGAAGGGAGGGGGAGGGGTGGGGAAAACTCTCTAAGTAAAATGAGTTTTTAATAAAAAAACAGGGGGGATAGATACTATTTAAAGAATCTAGCTAGGGTAATAGTACAATTTAAGGAATTAGGTACACTAATAAGGGATAAATTCTAGTGAAATACAAAAATACAAAAAAGTATACAAGCCTGAGCCAGTAAGACAACCTCGCAGTCTGAAGCGGCAAACGAGATCTGGGTAACTAGCGCCAGGCATCATGGGATATAGGGTAGCCTCGAGCCAGTAAATAGCTCTCAAGCTATTGAAAATGGCAGAGTCGGAGCAGAGGATCAGCTCCGAACCCAACCAGCAAGAATGAAGGCGAGATAGACAACTTAACATCATGTATTCTCCTTGGTCTGAAATATTTGGAAAGAAGACAAGTAAATGAATGGATTGGTTAATACCAGATTCAGAAGCTACTTTAGGTAAAAAAGAAGGGTTTGTCCGTAGGGTTACCCTGCCTTTATGGAAAATAATGTGCAGAAATTTTGATGAAAGAGTGAAGTTCAGAAATTATTTTTGCAAAAGTAATAGCTACTAGTGATTTTGTTTTCCATGATAGGAATTTTAAATCATTCTTTGCTGATGGTTCAAAGGTTTCTGACTCAGACCTTGTAGTGCTGCAGTCAGATCACAAGGAAGTGAACGGTCTTTTATTGGAGGCCTGAGAAGAAAAGTGCATTTCAAAAGGCTTTACATAACTTGGAACAAGTTAAACAATATTTTTTATCTCCTGAATGAAAATTTGATATGGCTACCAACTGTAGTTTAATTGTAGCATAACTAGCTGCTTCCTTGAAAAGATCAGCCAAAGGGGGTCAGCATTGCTTCTTGATGCTCAAAAGGGAAATCTTTTCCATTTGTTCTTGTAGATCCTTTTGGTAGAATCTCTTTGCGAACATAACATAATGGTATGTACCAGTGATGAAAGTCTGGGCTGTCTGGTTATTATCAGAAATGGAGACACCATGCAGTCAGTTTGAAGGCTCGGATACTGGGATGACTCATTCCTAAAGGATGTGAGAGAAGATCTGGAGATGGGTCCAGTATCCAGGGAGTATAATGAAGAAAACTCCTAAGGAAGAGAAACCACACCTGGCAAGGCCAGAATGGAGCAATGAAGATGATTGAGCTCTTCAACCAAATTGCTTTTTGTACAAATTTGTGGATCAAAGGAAGTGGAGGACAGGTGTAAAGGAGACTGGAAGGCCAAATGTTGACTACAGCATCTTTCGGTGACTCTGACTGAGGGGGGATTAGGGAAAAATGCATGCTGCAGTTGTTGCTGTTGGGGGATGCAAAAAGGTCGCAGCAAGGGTGGCCGCAACAACAGAAAATTTCCTCCACCACTGACTGTTTGAGAGACCACGTCTGAGGCATCAGAATGGACCTGCTGAGTCTGTTCACTAGTACATTGGATTTTCCCAGTATGCGTATTACAACTAGAAAGCAGTTGGTGGAGATTGCCCATTGCCACAGTCACAGAGGGGGTAAGACCGGGTTCATCCTTGTTTGTTGATGTATCAAACTACAGACATGTTGTCGGTCTGAATAGTGATTGTAACTAAGGAAGAACATCTTGATATGCCTACAGTGCTAAAAGGACCACGGTAATCTCCAGGACGTTCACATGCGAGTTGGTCTCTTTAGCGGACCACATGCCTTGGACCGTCCTTCCTAAATAATGCTCCCCCACCTCAACTGGGAGATTCCACAGTCATTGTGGCTTATTGGGGGTGGTAAAACAAAGGATCGACCCAGGTAAATGTCATCTGACTGGATCCAGTATTGGCTGTAGCATTTGCAAATTAGTGTAAGCTTGAATGGAAAAGATAGGGGCTGTCAAAGAACAGACCATTGAACAGCTAGAGTCCACTGAAGAATACACATATAGAGGTTATCATAGCTGACACTGACACAGATCCTAAACCTTGAAGAATTAATCTAGCTGAAGGAGAAGGATGGCACAGAATCTGGTGAACCTGAGATCTGAGTGAATCTATGTGATGATTAGGTAGAGAAAAAAATTGTGTTGTTGTGTTGAGATGAGTGCCAACAAATTCCTGGCTCTGTACTAGTATCAGATTTGACTTGACATAATTGACTGTTATCCCTACTGAATGACAAATCTGGAGCAAATAGTCCTTGGATTGTTGTATGAGATCACGAATGCAAACCACTTGGCCACCACAGGACCCGGAAGCAGGTACACAAAGGCTTTCAAAATAAGCAGTAGAAGAAATCAATCAGCTGCTAGGTCTCCAATAAGATCCTTTAATATGACAAGGCAAAGTTAAAATCACAGTCTCTTCCAAGCGCTTTCACTCGACCACTTGCGAGCTTTTTCAAGGCAAAAAACTGAACTGGAAGTTCATTCACATTAAATACTTCCACAGTCATTACATGACTTCCTGTGGATCTTTCCCAAAAGGAAAATCACCATATAAAGCAAATTCTAAAATACATTCTTATTGTCATTAAAAAATGATTCATTTTGTAAAAATGTCTTGGCAACTGAATAATCATGTTAAACATAACATTAAATCAAAATGTTACAATGTACCAAGAAAATTCTGCAGAGTGTTTTTGTAATCACAAATAAATGCAGTAACCCCTTTTGAACATCGGGGGTAAAATCAAGATTCCAAATTAAAATCTAGGGCTACTTAGTAGCATTATAAAAACATTTCTTTTCTAAGTTTCAAATGGGTAACTTAACCTTCAATGTGTCTTATTCTAAAATCTTATGAATGCAAAAGTGAATAAAAAAATAAAATAAAAAAATATATAGTGTAGTAATATAACAGATGTCATGTTATGCTGAATTGTATTATAAATGGGCTTGCCTCAATTTCAGAACACTAATAATGCTAAGAGTGTCGTTCAGACCTGGGTGTCTAGTAGTGTCTATGGGGAGCTGCCAAAATAGCTCACGGTATTCTAAATTGGACTCCCAGCTACCCCCTCTTATATCTGGTTGTACCTGTTCCAACACCATAAACTTTATTTCCATGTCCTTACATGTCAAAGAGTGTTTGTAGAAGGCATTACTTTCCTTCCTTGCACTGATGTCATTGAAGTGTTCATAAACTCTTCTCCTAAACACAGCATAGCATGGCATTGCTTACACATCCCACAGGGATAAGTGCCTGGTTTCTTTTTATTCTGATTGTGTGGATCCTCCAACCTAATTTCTAACAGTTCTTTCAAATTCTTGCCCCTTTTCCTGACAAAAGAGGGAAAGCTGGGCATAGAATTCTTCAGATGCTATGCTGAACTCGGGGTCCTACTACCTCCCCTCGAGAAGATTCAGGTTCCACTCCAACAAACATTTTAACTGTGGATCTAAGGGGGTAGTCTACCTTGGATGCTGTGTTACCTGCCATGGTTTTTACATTGGGAAAACTGAAAGGGTGTTTAGGAGAAGAGTTTATGAACACTTCAATGACATCAGACACACTTAGCATTATTAGTGTTCTGAAATTGAGGCAAGCCCGTTTATAATACAATTCAGCATAACATAACATCTGTTATATTACTACATTATATATTTTTATATTTTTTTATTTTATTTTTTTATTCACTTTTGCATTCATAAGATTTTAGAATAAGACACATTGAAGGTTAAGTTACCCATTTGAAACTTAGAAAAGAAATGTTTTTATAATGCTACTAAGTAGCCCTAGATTTTAATTTGGAATCTTGATTTTACCCCCGATGTTCAAAAGGGGGTTACTGCATTTATTTGTGATTACAAAAACACTCTGCAGAATTTTCTTGGTACATTGTAACATTTTGATTTAATGTTATGTTTAACATGATTATTCAGTTGCCAAGACATTTTTACAAAATTAATCATTTTTTTAATGACACTAAGAATATATTTTAGAATTTGCCTTATATGGTGATTTTCCTTTTGGGAAAGATCCACAGGAAGTCATGTGATGATTGTGGAAGTATTTAATGTGAATGAACTTCCAGTTCATGTTTTTTGCCTTGAAAAAGCTCGCAAGTGGTCGAGTGAAAGCGCTTGGAAGAGACTGTGATTTTAACTTTGTCTTGTCATATTAAAGGATCTTATTGGAGACCTAGCAGCTGATTGATTTCTTCTACTGCTTACTTTGAAAGCCTTTGTGTACCTGCTTCTGGGTCCTGTGGTGCCAAGTGGTTTGCATTCGTCGTTTGGTTTTGCTTCTAGTTTTGTTTTTTCTTGTTGTATGAGATGCATCGTGGGGGCAGTGAGGAGTCAGTTGTCAATGTATGGAAACACTCAGAATCCTTTTAGTCTCAAGTGAGCGGCCACAACAACCATACAGTTGGTGAACATCCTGGGGGCTTTGGTAAGTCCAAAGGGCAGGGCTCTGAACTGGTAATGACTGGTTCCCAGCCAAAAGTGTAAGTGTCTTTTGGGAGTAGCTGTTTATTTTGATGTGACAGTACACATCCTGAAGATATTTGGAGCACATCCAATCATCCCTGTGAAGAAAAGGCAGAATAGACCGGACCATGACCATTTGGAACTTTGACTTTTTCACGTAATGATTTAACTTACTTAGATCCAAAATTGGTATCAGATCCCCTGCCTTTTTGGGGACTAAACAGAAGCATCAGTAATTTCCGAATCCTGTTTGGTCTGGTGGGACCTCCTGGATGACTCTTTTTGTCTAGCAGCTTTCGAATTTATTGTGCTGCCGCTTTCCTCTGACCGGGTGGAACATCAGGAAGCTTTTTTCTTTTGTAGATTGGGAGCCTAGAAAATGGTATGAAGTAACCTATGGATACTATTTTTAGCACCCAGACATCTTTTGTTATAGCAGCCAAGGTGTCTGTGTGTAAGCACAACCGTCCCCTGTCTGCCTCCAGAGGTAGGAAGTTGGACAGCAGTGCTTGAGGAGCACTAATAGTGTCTATCCAGAAAGGAATTATGGAAAGCCTGATTTTGCAGTCCTCCTCTGCCTTGAGGGCGAGATCTACAATTAGAACTGCCTCTTCTGCACTGAAGGAGTTGTATCTGTGCATATCTTGGAAAGGTCTGTGAGATTTGTGAAACCACATTTTCTTACCACCTCTCTGGTTTCTAGAGGAAGTTTGTTGAGGGGTAGAAAATGTGATGCCCACAGAAGACAGGGTCTTTCCTACTTGTTCACTACGGATAAGTGTATCTTTCACAGATGGGACATATAATGATTTTTCATCAAAGAGAGCACTGAAGAAAGACATCTTGAAGGGCTTAGCAAAATCACATAGTATCATCCAGGCATGTCTCCTTATGGCAATGCCTGAACTGGCTACCGGTGAAGCACTTTCAGCCACATGAGAGATCAACCTCACAGATGCACTGGAAAATGAGAACAAAGTGGCCTGCTGAGAAGATGATCTTTTGAAGTCTTCTGCAGAGATGGACTGAGAGACAGAATTTGACAATTCTTTGGTCAAATCCCTCTGTAGCCTTGTAAAATGTGCAGGATAGTTAAGGGACCTCAAAGTAAATGTCACTGAGTCAAAAAATCACTTTCCGAATCTGTCCAGAGCCCTATAACTCTCTGCTTGGCAGATGCATAGTGCAGCTCTGTTCTGCTAGCTCTTTTTTAGTGGCTGCCACCAACAACCACTGCATCTTTGGGGGCCTCCTTTGCTCTAGTGTGGTCTATCTTTGGGGTAGCTAAGAATCACCAAGGTATTAGTTCAATGGAGTCCACCTCCGTCTATGCTCATCGAGATGCCAGATCAATCAGCTCATCATCTGGGGGGGGGGGGCACACCCAAGGCATAGATGGGCCAGAATCAAAAGTTTCCAGAAATACTGACTCTTCTGGAGAAGGATTATCAGAAGACCAATCACCTTTTTGCTTAAGGATCTCTAATATATCTCCAATGGAGACATCATCAGGTGGTGATCTGGAAGACCATTTTCCTTCCTCGAAATCAGTATATTCAGTGAAAGATTCCAAGGGGGAATCTACGTGTCTCCTCTTGCACATTCTCTTCCAATGGACCTCCATGGGGGGGCGGGGGGGATGTACGGGGGAGATGTTAGAAAAGAGGAGAAGTTCCTCCATGGGAACCAGCTGGAAGCTAAGTGGAACTGGCTGTCCCTGTGGTATAGGCCTGATGGACTCATAGCTCAGAATCAAGAAGGGAATCAGAGGTGGATCCGACAGATGAGAGACTGGATCTCTAGAAAAAGAAAAAGCACTTTTCATCAACTTGAAGGCAGACAGAGCAGGCAAAGCCACAACAACCCACCCCAAAGCTGAGACTTCCTGTATGGGTAAGTCATAACTCCAAACAGATCCATGCCTGGAAGAGGGAACCAGACCCCAGCTGTCCAGCACCGAGGCTCCCAGGGGTAGAGCTAGATCCAACAACATCGGATTAGATGCCTGACTCATGGATCCGACTCCGACTCTTTGGCTGTGGGACCCATTCCAATCTGAAGGAATAGCAGTGGAACTGGTCAAGGAAGCTGTCAGAATTGAGGAAGTAATTTTCTTTAGATGTGACTCTGGAATTCCTGGAGCTGTTGAATCCTGGGGGGGGTGTGAAAATGAAGGATGGACCGGAAAACAAGATAATACTGAGTTAGTAGTGGTTGGAAGACTCACGGATACAGTAGAGAAATGAACCAAAATAACCACCATCTGGATCTGAGCTCGAAGAAACTCATATCATCCTAACCACATCCACTTCTGAAAGATTTCTGGAGAACCTGGAGGATGTGGTAGACTGGGGCCTGGAATGCTTTTTGGGAGTTTGCATGAAAGCAGAATATACAGTAAGGGAGATCGGAAGATGAATCTTGGGGTGCGAGCTCCTGGAGTATGTGATGCACTAGGTTTCGGATCTGAGGATTTGGGATCCATAACCTGAGCTGTGGGACTTGCTAAAATAATGAATGGAGTTGAAGATTTAGGATATGAAGATTTTGAATCCATAGTGCGTACATTCAGGTCTAAGGACATTGGATCCGATGACTGTGAAATCTTTGGAGGAGGTTCCAAAGAAGTCCAAGGGGATTTCAGCAGAGAGCGCTTCCTATGCTCCGAAGAACTAGATTTATTGGTTTTACTGGGGTTTTGAGGCCCTGAAGAAGATGTAGATGAAATAGGAAGAAGACCCTTTGAAAAGAATTTATGTACTCACCGTAACGTTCCATGTGAGTTGTTCATCTCGCCTTCATTCTTACAGATGGGTTCAGAGCCAATCCTCGGCTCCGAGTTGGCCTACTACAAAGCTCAAGGTTTTCAGACAGCTGGAGGCCAAGCCACTATCCCATGATGCACCCGGAGTTACCTCAGATCTTGTTTGCTGCGTATAATAATACCATGTGTCATTCTATCACTCTTTAGGAGAAAGTCATAGAAAGATTGAGCAACCAGGAAAAATCTAGTATCTCGGTCCTCGAAAAACCCTGGAGGGGGTAGGAGGGTGGGAAGTAAGAATGAAGGCGAGATGAACAACTCACATGGAACATTATGGTGAGCACATAACTTCTTTATGTGAAGTTGTTCTATCTTGCAGTTCATTCTTACAGATTGGTAGCATCCCAGCACCATCTTTCTCGGGTGGTTTACAGGCGTTTGTTCTTTAGGACAGTAGACCCAAAGGAGGCCCTTTCCCTGGAGGCCTTGTCAACTTTGTTTGTTTGTTCTTCTTTCGGCTTTTCCCTGTTAGGGGTCACCACAGCGGAACTCCAGTCTGCTAAAGATTGGCAGTAGATTTTTATGGTGCCGAGGTGCCAGCCCGACTCCCAACCTTCAACGAAGGCACGCCCATTCACGCATGTCTTTCGAACGCCACTCGACCGCAAGGAGGACATGCAGACTCCACACGTAATGAGTGATAAAGGTATGAGGTTTTGACCAAGTGGCTGCTGCACAAATGCTGTCTATAGGAAGTCTAGCAGAAAAAGCAGAAGATGCAGACACTGCTCTGGTAGAATGAGCCTTCATTTTGTGTTGTAAGGGCATATTAGCAGCTGAATAAACAAATGTGATACAATCAGATAACCATTTAGACAGTGTTGTTTTTGCCACTGGCATACCTTTTCTGGAATCTGAAAAAGAAACAAAGAGCTGTTCTGATTTTCTGAACTCTTTTGTTCTATCCAAGTAAAATCTGAGCTGTCTATGAACATCAAGCTTGTGCAGCATATACTTTAGGTTGTTGGTGTGTTTGGGAAAAGACACTGGCAAATCTATAATCTGGTTAAGGTTAGTTTTATTACAAACTTTGGGTAAGAATGAAGGATTTGTTCGTAGGGACACTCTATCAGCATGGAAAATCAAATAAGGGTGCTTTATGGACAAGGCCTGAAGCTCTGACATTCTATGGGCAGAAGTGATAGCTACTAAAAAGATAGTCTTCCATGACAAATATTTCAAATCGCATGAAGAAGCTGGTTCGAAAGGTGGGAGAATAATGCATGAAAGCATAAAATTTAGATTCCATGGGGTATAAGAGGATTTCACAGGTGATCTGAGATGAAAAGTCCCTTTGAGAAAGGCTTTGGATAATTTATGTAACATTATGTTTAATCCGTCAAAGCCAAAGTGAAAATTAGAGATAGCAGCAAGCTGAACTCAAACTGTTGCTGCAGCAGCTCCTTTATTAAAAAGCATAGTCAAGAACACGATGGTGGTGCTGTGGTAGCATTGTCGCCTCACAGAAAGATGCTGTCCGGTTCGAGTCTCAGCTAGAGCGTCTTCTGCATGGAGACATGCGTGAATGGGCGTACCTTCGTTGAAGGTTGTGCGTCAGGCCTGGCAAGCCGGTAAGTAAAAATCAACTGCAAATTATTAGCGGACCGGAGTTCAGCTGTGGCGACCCCTAACCGGGAAAAGCCGAAAGACACAAACAAACAAACAAATAGTCAAGAACTCTAAAATGGAGGTAATAAGGGCTTGGTAGGGATCAATGTTATTTTGAGGGGCCCATATAGAAAATCTTTTCCATTTGCTAAGATATAGCTTCCTAGTAGAGGACTTATGAGAAGATTTCAGAATTTATTGCATTTCATTTGAGAGGTTATGGAACCTGGCTATGTTAGGAATTGGAGCAGCCAAGCTGTCAATTTCAGGGACTGAAGAAAGGGATGAAGATCCCCTGACAAATACGTTAGAAAATCTGGAGCTGGGTCCAGAATCCAAGGGTTTTCCAATTGATGAGGGCAAAGGAAGGGGAACCAAATCTGATGAGGCCAATGAGGGGCTATTAGAATGATGGTCCTTCCCAGGGCTTTTGCTTTCTGTAATACTTTGGGTATCAAGGAAATTGGTGGGAATGCATAGAGGAGACCTGGAGGCCATTTGTGTACGAGTGCATCCCTTGGGGCTTCTCCCGGAGGGGGAATCAGGGCAAAGTATCTTCTACATTTCATGTTCCTGTAGTTGGCAAAAAGGTCGCAGCAAGGCTGGGCCCACCTGCGGAAAGTTCTCTATGCTATCTCTTTTTTGAGGGACCATTCATGAGGCAAGAAAATTGAGCTGCTCAGTTTGTCTGCTATCATGTTGGATTTCTCTGGGATGTGCATTGCTAACAGAAAGCGCTGGGTGGATGTAGCCCACTGCTATACTCTTAGGGCCTCGTGACAAAGGGGGTAGGACCTGGTTCCTCCTTGTTTGTTCAAGTACCAGACCACTGACAAGTTGTCTGTCTGAATCGCAATTGTTCCCAGAGGAAGAGAATCCTGGAAGTACTGCAAAGCTAAAAGTACCACTCTCATATCCAGGACACTGATATGCAGATGTGTCTCCTGTTCAGTCCATGTGCCTTGGGCTGTTCTTCCCTGAAAATGCCCCCCAACCCTATCAAGGAAGTGTCTGTGGTCACTGTGGCCGCTGGTGAGGGTAGGACAAAAGGACGACCTATTGTTACATGAAGGGAGGTCAACCACCACTGAAGATCCTTCTTGCATGTGTTTGTGATCATTATGAGTTGAGACATTGGGAGCTCTTGGTAAGACCACTGAGTGAATAACAGCCATTGCAGGATCCGCATGTGCATGCGACCCAACTGTATCGCTAATATTGCAGACGGAATCATGCCTAACAATTTTAGTACTTCTGATGCTGGACCCTTGTCTTTGGATATAATATTGTAAACCTGCTGACGGAGTAGTAAGACTCTTTCTACTGGAAATCTCAAAGTGGTGGTGTCCAATTCTCTTCCGATAAAAATGATTTCTTCAAAACAGCAAAAAAAACTATGGCAGCACCAGGAAATAACGTTCAAGATTTAATCCAAAAGTTCAAGACAATATTCCAGTAAAATACAAGCCAAAAGTAAGCGCTTTCGTCTCCTGCACTGGAGACTTCGTCAGACTAATGGCTTACACATACACATAACCTATTTAAATACTAAAATAGCAGTCAATTAAACATAATTGGCAATTAATCATTAAAAGCTCAAATAGCAGTTCTTAAAACAACAGTCAGCCTAATGCTGACAAATACCTCTAACTAAAATCCCTAATGCTTCAGTCCCTTCCTTTTTAAGTACATAATAAATTCTTCTCTATTATTAAGTCCTGGGAGAAAACATGCATTTAATCTAACCTGCCAGCAGTATTCCAACCACCCTAATTCTTCTTCTACATTAATACTTTTGACATTAGGATGCACTGAATCTATTACCAAACACTTAAAGTTGATTTTACAATTATTTTCCACATAATGCTTACCCACAGCATTTTTTACATCACCCTTACCAATGGCATAGTGGTGTTCATAAGTTATCCTATATAAGTCTCTTTTAGTTTTACCTACATAAAAGGAGCTACATTCTACACATATTAATACATAAACAATATTTTTAGATCTAAATGTGAATCTACCTGGGACTTCTACTAAGGTTTTACCAAGTGTAATTTCATGACTATCTATATATAAATATTGGCAATAATTACATTTGAAACACTTTACCATTCCTTTCCTTTCTTCCACAGCCTTATTTTTATTTAACTTCTTTTGAAAAAAAGTCTTCAAAGTGTTTCGCTCTTCTTTGTACAAATTTGGGTTCATCTCCTAATTTCTGTATGATTTCACTATTTCTTTTTAGTATTCCCCAATTCCTTCTGACTATACTTTTAATAGTATTAGAATCTGTGCTATTTTGTAATGCTAAAGCTGTGGTGAAGTCTACAGAAAATTTCTCCTTTGGTTTATCTACAATTATATTATTCCTTTTCAAAATTTCTTCTGCCATCACCTTATCTACCATCTCTTGGGGGTAACCTCTAGTTAACATTCTTTTGCAAAAGTTATCAGCCTCAACATGAAAGATTTCATCATTTTTCGTCAAATTGCTAATTCTATTTATTTGACCTTTGACAATGTTCCACTTGGTCTTTTTTGGATGTAAACTTGAATAATGTAAATACATATTGTTTTGAAATTCTTTTTTATGAATTTTAGAAACTAATTTACCATCTGTTTTGTAAATCATAAGGTCTAAAAAAATTAATTCTTTCTGTATTAAAATTGTGAGTAAACTTAAAATAGGAACAGACACTGTTAATATATTTCAAAAATTAATTTAATTCGTCAACAGTGCCATCCCATATTATCAGAACATCGTCAATAAATCTCAACATTTTAATAATATTTTTTGCAAAAACACTTTCAAAGATATTGGCTGACTACCATCCCTGCATAAAAATGTTAGCATAACTAGGGGCTAATGCAGTACCCATAGCAACCCCATTTGTTTGTACAAATAATTGATCATAAAATTCTAAGTAATTGTAGCTCAAGACAAAATCTATCATCTCCATAAGCAGTCCCACTGTGTTAGAAGAAAATTCTCTCGATTTCAGTAGCTCCATTCTAACCATCTCCATGCCTTCTTTGTTTGGTATCATTGTATATAAAGAAGTAATGTCTAAAGTTAGTAATATATCTGAGTCAGAGACCTTAATATAATTTAGTTTATTCATACAGTCATAACTGTCTTTTATATATGTGACGCTCTTAGGTACCACTTTTTGTAGATGTTTATCTACTAAGATAGACCATTCCCTCTGTCTTACTATTTCTACTGGCTACTATTGGTCTTAAAGGAGGAGAATCAATATTTTTTTATGGATTTTGGGTATTCCAAAAATCCTACTGATCTTGGGATTATTATTAGTTATATTTCTTTTCATTTTCTCATAGATTCTTCCTGCATAGAACCACTCATCTATGCATGATTCTATTAATACAAATCCCTTCTTTATTTCTATTAGATTAACTGGTTTATAAAAATTACTATCGGATAACATTTCTTTCATTTTTCTTTCATAATCATCTCTGTCCAACAAAACCATCGAACCTCCGTTATCAGCCTTAAAAATAAGTATGTTTTCATCTTTAAGGCATCAAAACATTCTTTCTCTTTCTTAGTTAAATTACAATATTTAAAGTTGGTTATCATTTTCTAACATTTCGAGCATCTGCATTTCACACATATTGAGAAACACTTCTAATTCTTTGGATAAAGGTGGATTATAACTGCTTGGTTTATAAAATTCACAGTTATTTTGTTTTTGATTTCCAAATATTAATTTGAGGCTTAATTTCCTCACATAATCTCTTAACTCATTGATCATCACTAATTTATTTGCCAGGGCAAAATTCCACCTCTTACTCAGTACACAGCAGTCATCATAAGAAATATTCTTACTACATAAGTTAATAATTTTAAAGTTCACACTGTTTACGTCTTGCATTGTTTTTGTTGATTATTCCAGTTCTTTCTTGAACCTTTCCTGCCCCCTCAGTTTTTTTGTGACTGTTGTCTTTTATTATAGTCCGTTTTATCATTATGACCATCTGCTGTCACTTGGGCCCATGTTCTTCTTTGGTTGTCTATTCTTTGAGATACCTCTATTATTTGTTTGCTATCGTCTCTCAAAGTTCCTTTTAAGTGTGCTTCCTCGCAATTTGTTTTTGTCTTACTGGTATCCTTAACTTTGGGTCTCACTGCTGGTTCGTATGCATGTTGTCTTATTTCCCCTGTAGTATTGAAATGAACATCAGCCCCAACAACTTGCATATTACTCTTACTGCCCAGTCTTTCTGACCTCCTTATAGTATTAACTTCATCTTCTAAACTGGCAGTATTTGCAGTAGAATCTTTATGTATAATATTGCTGGCATTAGCTTTCAACCATAACCCATATGCTGTGGCTACGCCGTTTGCGTATTCATTTCTGTCTCTGTAAAACTTTTTGGTTTTCCTTTGACACAACTCCTCATTTAGTTTATGTAATTTTCTTGTATAAGGACCATTTTACTATTAAAATTGTCCCTGGAAGTATTGCCTTTGAGCATATCATAATTTGTTTTAACTTTAGTAGTTATATCATCTATTTTGCTTATATTGGCATCACGCAACAGTTCCATATATTGTAGTCCCGCCCTTTGATTAATATCAAGCCATTTGTCAGTAAATTCCTTAGGTAAATCTTTACCCGCTGGCAAGTTTTTTATTCTCAGCCCTCTAGGGACTTGTTGAACTTTTAAACAATTTTCAAAGAATAAATTGTCCCACTGAAGACGTTTAAGGGACAACAAATCTTTCTCTAACAAGTTAAACTTTTAGTTATGTACTTACCATAACGATAGATGTATGTGATCCATCTCGCCTACATTCATTACTGACGGGTTCGGAGCCGAGAATCGGCTCCGACTCGGCCACTATAACTAGCATAAAGTCTCTCATTGTCTGGGCTAACCCTGTATCCCAGGATGCATCACGCCCAAACCCCCAGATCTTGTTTGCCCCAATATGAATTTCCCCACAAACACCATACCACAAGGATAAATATGTAAGAGGAGAGAAAAAATAATATCCTCAGAGGAATCAGAATACAAGTTTCCTCCAAGTCCAACAGGTAGGGGGAAGGAGGGCGGGTACGTAAGAATGTAGGCGAGATGGATCACATACATCTATCGTTATGGTAAGTACATAACTAAAAGATGTAACGTGATCCTATCTCGCCTACATTCATTACTGATGGGACAGCGTCCCTAGCACCTAAATCCTGGGAGGCCCACTGGAAAACACTCCTGAGCACTGTGGAACCAAAGGAAGCCCAACCTCTAGAGGCCACGTCCAGTTTGTAATGAGAAATAAAGGTATGTGGAGAAGTCCAAGTAGCCGCTGCACATATCTCATCTATGGATAATCTAGCATGAAAGGCCACTGAAGTTGACATAGCCCTGGTAGAATGAGCCTTAACTGGAAAGGGAAGATCCTTAACCACTAATGCATAAATAAATGAGATGCAGTCTCTAATCCACTTAGCTATGGTGCCCTTAGTTACAGATCTGCCAATTCTATTGTCCGAAAAGGACACAAACAACTGATCTGATTTCCTCTCCTGTTGTGTCCTACTTAAATAAAACCTCAGTTGTCTATGCACATCCAACTGGTGAAATTTGTATCCGCTTTGTTGGAAAACTTTGGGAAAAAGACCGGAAGCTCAATAGACTGGTGGAGACAAAGGGCAGAAGAGACCTTAGTGAGAAAAGAAGGATTAAGTCGCAGAGATACTCTGTCCTTATGAAAAATTAAATAAGGAGGTTTAGCAGAAAGGGCTCAAAGCTCCGATACTCTTCTGGCTGAAGTTATGACTACCAAGAAGGCAGTCTTCCATGACAAAAATTTCAATTCGCAGAAGGCTGCCGGCTCAAAGGGAGAAGACGTCAAAGCTCTGGGCACCACATCTAAATCCCATGGCAAGACGGGTTGCGAAATCGGAGCGTGCAGCAAAAAGGCTCCTTTCAGGAAGGCTTTACACAGCTTATGACCCATGAGAGAAGGCTCATGTGCAACATGATAATTGGAGATTGCTGCCAACTGAACCTTTATAGTGGAGGCAGCTGAGCCTTGTCTAAAGAGTGTAGCTAAGAAATCTAACACCGCCGACACCGGGGCTGTAAGGGGGTCCAGATCACGTTGCTGAGCTCAAATTGCAAATCTCTTCCATTTACTAGAGTATATTTTCCTAGTAGAAGACTTGTGGGAGGAAGACAGAATATAAGCTACTTCCGGAGCAAAAATATGCTAGTGGAAGAGCCAGGCAGCGAGCTTGAGTGCTCGTAGGGATGGATGGAGCTGTCCTGACTGATGAGTCAATAGGTCTGGAGCTGGGTCCAGCATCCAAGGACCATCCACCGCATACTTCCGAAGGAAGGGAAACCAAACTTGACGGGGCCAGTGTGGTGCGATCAAAATCATTTTGCTTCCCAAGCAAGTAGCCTTCTGAATCACTCTGGGTAGAAGAGAGACGGGCGGGAAGGCGTAGAGCAGACCGGAGGGCCAATTGTGGACTAGAGCATCCCTGGGTGACTCCCCCTGTGGGGGGATCAGAGTGAAGAAATTGCTGCACTTTGCATTCAGGGGGTTGGCAAAGAGGTCGCAGCAGGGAAGGCCCCATTTGGAGAAGATCTGCGCAGCCACTCTGTCGTTCAGGGACCACTCATGAGGCATCAGAATAGCTCTGCTCAGCCTGTCTGCTATCACATTGGACTTCCCCGGAATGTGCGTCGCCACTAGAAATCACTGGGAAGCGATCGCCCAATTCCACACTCTCATGGCCTCTCTACAAAGGGGGTAGGACCTGGTTCCTCCCTGCTTGTTCAGATACCAGACAACCGACACATTGTCGGAAAGAATCGCAATAGTTCCCTTGGGAAGAGAGCTGTGAAGTGCATGCAACGCTAGAAGCACCACTCTCATCTCTAGAACACTGATATGCAAGTGAACCTCGTGGTCTTGCCACGTACCTTGGACCATCTCGCCCAGATAATGCCCCCCCCACCCTATCTGGGAGGCGTCCGTGGTTACTGTGGCAATAGGGGACGGGGGGCTCAAGGGCCTCCCTTGATCCAGATTGGATGAGAGAAGCCACCAACGCAGATCCTGCTGGCATCTCTCCATGATGATAATCGGATGGGACAAGGGGAGTTCCTGATATGGCCACTGAAGTATTCGCATGTGTAACCTGGCTAGCAGGACTAAGAGAATGGTAGCAGCCATTGATCCCAACAATTGAAGAACCATCCTGGCTTGGGCTGTTCCCCGGGGTAGTAAAGCCAGGACTTGGGCCTGTAACACTTTTATTCTCAATTTCGGTAGAAAGGCTCTCATCAATACAGAGTCTAGCTCTGCGCCGATAAAGGCAACACACTGTGATGGCAGCAATAAAGACTTTGCCCAGTTGAATGAAATCCCTAGAAGATGGCCCAATTTGACAGTAGCTCTCGTGGCTTGAACAAGTAGATGCCTGGTGGGGGCGGTGAGGAGCCAGTTGTCTAGATAAGGAAACACCTGGAATCCTAGACGTCTCAGGTGAGCTGTCACCACTGCCAGACACTTGGTGAACACCCTGGGGGCTGTGGTGAGACCAAAGGGCAGGGCCCGGAATTGAAAATGACTGGCTCCCAGCCGGAAGCGTAAATGATTCCTGGAAGCCTTGTTTATCTTAATGTGATAATAGGCATCCTTGAGATCGAGGGAGCACATCCATACTCCTTTTTCCAGCAATGGGAAAATGGATTGCAAAGTGACCATTCGGAACTTGGACTTCTTTACAAAGCGGTTTAGACGGCTCAGATCCAGAATGGGTCTCAAGTCCCCTGTTCTTTTTGTCACCAAAAATAACCTTGAGTAAGTTCCTAATCCAGTCTGGTCTGCGGGGACTGGCTGGATTACTCCTTTTTCTAGTAGCTTTGAAACCTCTATTGCTGCCTGATCCCGTTGACTGGGTGGAACGTCCGGGATTTTGCTTGACGGAGGGGGGGGGACGAAAAAGGGGAATGGTGTAACCTCCGGTGATGATACGAAGCACCCATCGATCCTGAGTGATGGACTACCAGGCCTGAAGATGCTCCGAAAAACGACCCCCGACTGGCTCCGGAGACACACAGTCGGGTAATCCCTCAGGGACGTTGGTAGGAGGAACCATGAAAGGACTCGCAGTCTCCTGTATTGCGGGGGCCTCCACCGCCTCTGGGGCGATGCCTTCCATTAAAATTCCCCCCTCCTCTGCCCCTGGAGGGGGGGGGTCACTTTGATGGGCAGGGGAAGACTTTTGAGACTTTCTGAACCACATTTTCCCTCCCCTCTGAGCCTTGGGATAAGGTCTAGTGGGAAGCGAAAAACTGGCCCCAACGGCAGACAAAGTCTTACCCTCCTGCTCACATCTAGTGAGGGGTGTCTTTCACTTTGGGCCCAAAAAGGGAGGACCCAAGCGCATCCAAGCTTGCCTCCTAAGGGCTATGCCCGAACTTGCTGCTCTACCTGCCCCCTCTGCTGCATAAGATATGAGCCTCATGGACAAGTTAACAATGGAAGAAAGGGTAGACAGCTGGGCGGTAACAGACTGGGCCAACGCCTCAGGCAGGTTACCTGACAGGGTATCTCCCAACTCCTTTATGAGATCCCTTTGGAGCCGTGTAAAATGACACAAGTAATTCAGTGACCGCAAAGTAAAGGTCGCTGAGGACAGGGTACGCTTCCCATACCTATCCATACTCCTAGACTCCTTATTAGGAGGATGGATGGAAGTAGAAGCCTCTGCCACGTCCTGCTGGGTGGCAGACGCCACCACCATAGCATCCACAGGTACTCCCTTGGTCAAAAATTCTTTTCCAGGAGCCGCAGATAAGAACTTATCGGGGCAGCTAGGAACTGGCTACACAGAGTCAGGGTGTTTCCACACCCTTCAACAAATAAGATCCAATAATTCATCAAAAGGTGGAGACACCCAGGAGGTGGGAGGCTGGGCTCCGAAGGCCTTGAGGAAGACCGACTCCTCCTCAGAAGGGTTTTTGGAAGGCCAGTCGCCCCGCTGTCTCAGGATCTCCAGGATATCAGAGAACAAGACATCATCTGAGGACGACTTCGGGGACCCTTCTGCATCATCGAGGTCGGTGTCCGAGGTGACAGACTCATCTGGGGAGTCTACGTGCTTCCTCTTACACAACTTCTTCCTGGGAGGCTCTTCAGGCACAGACTCTGAAGGGCCCTCAGAAAGTAGGGGACCACACATGGAGGTATCCTCAGGCCTGGGAGCCCCGCTGTCCAGAGACAGGGGGGCACCAGAAGCTCTAGTCGCAGTGTCTAGGGAAGGAGTTGCTGATTCAGGTGAAGTCACTATGGACTTTGCCAGCATGCTCCTCATAGCCTCGAAGGCAGGTCCACCAGAATCGGATGAAAAACCCACCTCCGAGACCATGACCGGAGTCGGGGTACCCCTAGCTGAAGCACCAAGGGGGAGACTTGGAGCCACAGTCTGAAGCCCCGATGTATCCCCCTCAGGTTTGACTGAGGACACCCGAGTACCGAAACCTGTAGAAGGAATGGAAAAGGTTGGAGCCGATGTCGGATCTGAAAGGCTCGCAGGAGGTCTTGGAGCCGACCCAGGGACTTCACTCGATTCGGCAGACTCCGGCTCCGACGACACCGAGTTTGTCGGAGGAGGAAGAAATGGAACCGATATAGTAGTTGGCTCCAGAGCCGACTGGGCTGGAGCCGAAAATAATTTAGTTAACACTGGTGACTGGAGGAGCCTCTGGACCACCCTATCGACATCCGAATCCGAGAGCCTGGAGGACTTGGAGGAGACAGACGGGGGTTGAGAAACCTTCTCTGTCAGAACCGAGACAAAACTAGGGGAATGGCTCCGAATCGGCTCCAGAAGGATCGGAGCCGAAGCAGGCTCGAGAACCACCGCAACCTCCTTCGGTGCCGACGACCGTGGAGTCGAAGCAGTCGACCCCGCAACAGACAAAACTTCCTGAGGCTCCGAGACCAGTGGAGCCGAGGAAGGAGACATAGTCTTGGATCGTGCTTCCTGCGGCTTTGAGACCAATGGAGCCGAGGAAGGAGATGTAGTTTTAGATCTTTTCTCCGGAGGCTCCGATGAACTAGATGGAGCCGGAGACTTCATTTTTGACTTGGATCTGGATTTCTCAGAGGGAGGAGAGGACGCCAACGTTTACTCAAAGCAGGGTTTAATCAAACCCTTGAGGATAAGTTTATTTTTTCTCTCCTGTAAAACCCTGGCAGAGAAAGCATGACACACACTGCAGGATTTCTGCAAGTGTATGGCACCGAGACAATAAACACAGATGGCGTGGCCATCAGTCAGCGACATCTTGTAAGCACATTTGGCACATTTTTTAAAGCCAGATGGCTTATGTTCTTTTGGTTCCTTGCCCGACATAAGGAACACAATCCACAAGCAGCAAAAATATTTAGAATTACACAATCACAAGCACACATGCAACACAAGGTAGGGAGGGGGGTAAAAGGCTCTAACTTAAACGCCCGAACAGTAACACAAGATAGGGCAAAGGCCCTCTAACTAAAACGGGCCTAGCCCGCCAAACAGAAGGATTACCAACAATACACGCAATCAGTCACAACAATGAATACAGCAGACAACGTAGCTATTATAATAGCTTTTTGGTATAATAATTTGAAGTTACAGTACAAAAAACAAAAGAGAGGGTACTTAGCCACAGCCAAGTCGAGACCATGTAGTTACTCTAGGAGCGGCAAACGAGATCTGGGGGGTTGGGCGTGATGCATCATGCGATACAGGGTTAGCCCAGCCAATGAGAGACTTCGTGCTAATTATAGTGGCCGGGTCGGAGCCGATTCTCGGCTCCGAACCCGTCAATAATGAATGTAGGTGAGATAGGATCACATTACATCCTCTCTTGCATATTGTAAACAGTACTCGTATTTGATTCCGGTGCAACATGCCCCTCAAGAGAAAAAGAATTAACAGGCGGGGCTCAACACCCCTCAATAAATCTTCATCATTACTAATGTTCACAGATTCACATGTTGATCTAAAAATGTTGTTTATGTATTAATATGTGTAGAATGTAGCTCCTTTTATGTAGGTAAAACTAATAAAGAATTATATAGGAGAATTTATGAACACCACTATGCCATTGGTAAGGGTGATGTAAAAACGCTATGGGTAAGCATTATGTGGAAAATAGATGTAAAATCAACTTTAAGTGTTTGGTAATAGATTCAGTGCATCCTAATGTCATAAGTATTAATGTAGAAGAAGAATTAGGGTGGTTGGAATACTGCTGGCAGGTTAGATTAAATGCATGTTTTCCCCTAGGACTTAATAATAGAGAAGAATTTATTATGTACTTAAAAAGGAAGGGACTGAAGCATTAGGGATTTTAGTTAGAGGTATTTGTCAGCATTAGGCTGGCTGTTGTTTTAAGAACTGCTATTTGAGCTTTTAATGATTAATTGCCAATTATGTTTAATTGACTGCTATTTTAGTATTTAAATAGGTTATGTGTATGTGTAAGCCATTAGTCTGAAGAAGTCTCCAGTGCAGGAGACGAAAGCGCTTACTTTTGGCTTGTATTTTACTGGAATATTGTCTTGAACTTTTGGATTACATCTTGAATATTATTTCCTGGTGCTGCCATCGTTTTTTTGCTGTTTTGGATTCTGATTTGGTTAATAGCGTGCTGCTGTATTTCAAGTTCAAAAACGATATGTTGCGATGGCGACAAGGCAGATTTTTCTGAATTTACTGTAATGCCCAGATGACTGTAGAGAGAAAGAGTGGTGTCCCTGGCTTGTATAAGCTGATGCCTGGTGGTGGTGGTGAGGAGCCAGTCGTCTAGGTATGAAAACACCTGGAATCCTAAACACCTCAGGCGAGCCGTGACCGCTGCCCTACATTTGGTGAATACTCTGAGGGCTGTAGTGAAACCAAAGGGCAGGGCTCGAAACTGGTAATGATTGGCTCCCAGCCGGAAGTGCAGATGATCCCTGGATGATCTGGTCTATGATAGTATGCATCCTGGAGATCTATTGAGCACATCCAATTGTCTTTCCCTAAGAAGGGAAGTATCGACTGAAGTGTGACCATCCGGAACTTCTCTTTCTTGACAGATCTGTTTAGTCTACTGAGGTCCAAAATAGGCCTCCAGTCCCCTGTCTTTTTTGGAACTAAAAAGAATCTTGAGTAAGTTCCGGATCCTATCTGGTCTGCTGGGACTAGTTGGATGACTATTTTTTTTAGCAACGTTTGGACCTCTGTAACTGGGTGGAATATCCAGGATTTTTGTTGTCAATGGAGGGGGTGTGGCGAAAGGAATGAAATATCCTCTGGAAACTATACTTTGTACCCAGTTGCCATTTGTTATTTTGAGCCAGGCATCTGGATACAAAGATAAGTGACTGCCTCCAGAGTAGGACAGTCGGGCCTCCTTTCAGGAGCGCTGGTAGGGGTTCCCAAAGAACTGTTCCCTGTCGCCCTGGTTTTGCGGACTCCCTCTGCCATGAGGGCAGCATCTTCCATTATTGCCCCCTCCTCTGCCCCTGGAGGGGGGGTTCACCACATGCGACCTGAAAGGCTCCTTGGGCTTTTCAGAACCACATCTTTCCTCCCCTTTGACTCTTGGGGTAGGGTCTGGTAGGGGTGGAAAAATGGACTCCGATGGCAGAGAGGATCTTTCCTTCCTGTTCACACCTGTTCAAAGTTTCCTTAACTTTGAGCCTGAAGAGGGACGAGCCATCAAAAGGGGTGTTGACAAAGGATGACTTAAAGGGCTCCGTAAAGGAACACAAGCACATCCAGGAATGTCTCCTGAGAGCAATTCCTGTACCCACTGCCCTACTCATTCCATCAGCTGCATATGAAAGGAGGCGCATGGACAAGTTCACTATGGAATTGAGGGTAGCAAGCTGGGAGGTGACTTTGTCTGAATCTCCTGCAGCTACTGCACCCTGAAGAGTATCTCCAGGCTCTTTTAGGACATCTCTCTGCAGTCTCGTTAAATGAGTGAGATAGTTCAGTGAACGCAAGGCAAAAGTTGCTGAACTGAACGTGCGCTTCCCATATCTATCCTTGATCCTAGAATCTCTGTTAGGAGGATGGATAGAGGAAGAAGTTTCCGACATCTCCTCTTTGAGGGCTGCCACCACTACCATGGCATCAACTTGCACTCCCTTGGTAAGAAAGGACTTTTCCTGGGGGGGGCAGAAATAAACTTATTAGACCTCCTGGGGACACAGGCTCCATGGTGTCCGGAGACTCCACGCTCTTCGTGAGACCAGCTTCATTAGCTCATCGAAGGGTGGAGACACTCAAGAGGTGGAGGGTTGAGACCCGAAAGCCTTCAGGAGAACCAACTCATCTTCAGTAGGGCTGGTGGACTGCCAGTCTCCCCTCTGCCTAAGGATTTCTAATGTCTCAGCAAATGAGATATCCTCAGAGGGAGATCGTGGGGACCCTTCTGATTCATCCAAGTCGGTATCGGATGTGAGAGATTCCTGTGGGGAGTCTAAATGCTTCCTCTTACAGATTCTCTTCCTGGAAACCTCATCAGTGGGAACTTCTGGTGAGATCTTGGAAGAGCAGGGGCCACCCAATGGGGCTTCCTGAGGCTATGGGTCTCTACGCTTAGAAAGGATCTGTGAAGCAGAAGCGGACACATGCGCTTTTGGAGAGGAGGTAGCCAGACCTAAAGTCGTAGATGTCTTAGGAGACATAACTCTCCTCATGGCTTCGAAAGCACCTCTGCTCCGATGGGAAGGAACCGACGGATCCGATGAAACTATCGATCCCCCCAGCACCCGGACAATGGACTCCGAACCAAAGGTAGGAGTCGAGTTCATCCAAGCCGAAGCCCAGAGAGGCAAAGTCAGAACCGACAAGTCCGTCCGACTATCCTCCCCGGACCCGACCAGGGAAGTGTCGTCTACTAGACTCCTTGATCGGCGCCAAGGACGTCCAAGAAAACAGAACCGATGACACTGGAACAGGCGTCGGTTCCAAAGGCTCAACGATTATCAAGTAAACTACTCTGGCTCTGAAGGCCTGGTATGGCCCGGAGGAGGAAATAGAATTAGAGGCAATACAGTCTTCGGTTCCGAAACCGCTTGGGTCGGAGCCGATAAAATTTTGCAAACGCCAGTGCTTGTAACAACTTCTGCACCACACGATCCACATCCAAATCGGAAAGGCTGATCGAGGACCGAGATGAATGGATGGATGGAGGCAATGATTGAAGGATTAACGATTTAGGTAACTCGGATACCGGTTCCAGGATTGGGGACTGGCTCTGAAAAGACAAGACGCTCAGCTCCAAGGGCTGTGGAGCCGACGCCGATGTTTTTTTTTTTTTATTTTTTTTTACTTCTGAAGAAGTAGAAGCCTTAGTAGACTTTGAAGATTTACTAGACCTGTCCTGGTCACTCAAAGTTTCCTGAAAGGACAGTTTGAGAAGTCCTCTGTCTATTAACTTACTCTTTCTCTCCTGAAGAACCCTGGAAGAGAAGGAATGACAAATGGAGCAGCTTTCCTGAAGGTGCAAGGTTCCCAAACAATATACATAATTGACATTGCTGTCTGTAATGAACATTTTTTGCCCACATTTTGGACATTTTTTGAAACCTGACTTAGATGTTTATCCCTATCCTGGTCAGCCATACTGAACTATACAGTATCAGAAGAAAAAACTACTGTAATATAACAAGACACACCCTAAACTTATTAGCTAAGCATTGACAAAACTATGGGCTAAATATGCTGTGACAAAGTGTCACTATTAAACACACACACACTTTAACTAGTTATCTAAAGCACACTAAATAGCAAAATATATCAAAACACTGTGACAAAACTGTCACTGATCAAAAGCACACAACTTACTATTTAAACCACACTAAATATAAAGGCCTATAGAAAAAAAACGAAGGCCAAAGAGCTATATCTAAATATGAAAATGCACATGAAAGGGAATACACACTATAAAGTTATAAAGGCTATAGAAGCTAAAAGCTAACTCTAAGCACAGAAATAACAAAGTTAATTAGAAGAAAATTTTAGATAATAGATTTGTACTGGCCCGAGCTATGCAAGGAACCTCCGATCTATTGCAGCGGCAAACTAGATCTCAGTTAACTCCAGGTGCATAATGGGATAAGGACTTGGCCTCGAGCTGTCTGAAGACCTCGAGCTCTGTAGTAGGCCGACTCGGAGCTGAGGATCAGCTCCGAACCCATTTGTAAGAATGAATGACGAGATAGAACAACTTCATATAATAAGTTTGCTGCTTCTATAAGTTAACACCCTAGAGTTGAATGCAGGACATATACAGCAGTTAGTGTCTAGATGGGCTGCTCAGAGATAATATATGCACTCTTGTGTGCATCTGAGTCAGGGAATTTTTGCCCACAAGAAGTGCATTTTTTCAACCTTGCCGGCTTGTAAGCCATGACAGTTTAAGAATGAAGACAGCAAAACAAATAATACATATAAAAGAGTAATTTTTTTTTTTGGAAATAACTTAGAAGAAAAGGAGAAATTACCAGCAAAGGTAATTAAAAACTACTGTAAAAGGTGGGCAGAAAAGACAGAGTTTATAGAAAAGAAAAATTACCAACTATGGTAACAAGAACAAAATACTATATAAAAATAGTATTTACACTACTCAAAATATAACCGGAAAACAAGATGGAGGTTAAAATTAAAGACCGGGGTAAAGAAAATAACTTCACTTAAGAAAAAATGTCAGAAACCTCTATAATAAACACTCAAGAGAAGGACCTTAAGTCTAAGCACAATAGTGGCAAACAAGATCTGAGGTATTGAGGATGGACAAGGGCATTATGGGTAGAGGGAGGAGCTCCAGAGTTGAATCAAAGTCTAATGTATGCGGCAGAGTCAGATACAAGGATGTGATCCATAATAAACTTCAGAACAAAACCATGAAAAAAAGACAAAATGATGACTGTCCACACAGATAAAAAGTTAAGTGCTTTCTTTCGTTTTAATCAGAACGAACTTCTTCAGAACTGACCAGTAAATCAATTAGTCAAGTTTAAATACAAAATTTGATTACAAAATAAACCAATCAAATGTCCATTCATCTAATTGTTCATTAATACATACCATTTTCTTAAAGGCAAAAATATCAAATGTGAAATATAACACTTGACATGTATACAAAAAGCATGTAGCACATACAAATGTGTGCTGACTGTAAAAATACTTGTCAAATAAACTACTGAATAATATAGTCCATTATTTAAAAACATTTAAGGTCTCATTTAGACCAGGAATATGATCTGCCCTAAGGAAAACCTGCCATCTAAGCTCCTTGTTTTCCAGGGCATTATTAAATTCTGTGACAAATGCAGTCAAATCTATTTCATCCAACACACAAAATACAAATTTCTTGAAGTCAGAACACTCCAAAGCGTGTTTGGCTAAAACATTATTAGTATCTTTATTTTGAATAGCCAAACAATGTTCGTAAATCCTTTAATAAAGGGCTCTAGTTGTTTTCCTCACATAGAAATTATGACAGGTGGAGCAGGTTGCCAAATATACTACCCCCATACTTTTGCAGTTATATCTGCCTTTACTGACCACCATTTTATTAATGTGTGGAAAAAATATATTTTTTGATGAATCAATAAACCTGCATTGTTTACAGTTATAACATGGGTAAGTGCCAGTGTTTCCTCTAACAGTTTTGTGTTCTCCTATTTCTAAAATGGACTTTACACTTGCAACCTTTTTATAAATGAAGTGTGGGTGGTCCCCTAACACTCTAGCTAAGTCTCGGTTTCCCAAAATAACTTTCTAGTTGTTGGAAATTACCTGTGTGATACTATAGCAATCAATACTAATAGGAACAGGAAAGGCACAGTTCATTTCTTTTACTTTTCCACTGTTATTGTTAGTAATAAACCCACTAGTTAAAATTGGTGGGAACTTTTCCATCCTAACCAGTATAATATCTGCTCGAAAATTTCCCTCAGTTTTTCATATGGATACCCTCTCTGGACAAACATGAAAATGAGTTTGGTTGCCTCACAAATGAAATTTTCATTGTCTGAAATTAATCTACTGAGGCATATAATTTGTTCTCTGACCAAGTTCAGCTTCATGAATAAAGGATGACCACAATCAAAATGAAGGAAATTATTAGTATAGGTGTCCTTTTTGAACACTGTACTGGTGAATCTTTTTTCTTCAAGATTCATATTTATATTCAAGTCCAAGAAGTGCACATTCGTGCCAACTTCACTTAAAGTGAACTTCAGTCCCATCCTGTGTCTGGTCATATCATCCAAAAATAGACTTACCTCATCAGTAGATCCATTCCAGACAAGAACCAAATCATCAATAAACCTCCTATAAAAGGAGACATATTTAAATCTCTCCAGTTTGGTCAGGAAGGACAGTTCCCACCAACTTAACACCAAATTGGCGAAAGCCAGTGCTACTTTAGCTCCCAAAGGTCTGACGGTATATTTTTCCGTCAAATAAGAAAAAGTTATTTTTCAACACCAAGTCAAGTAAAAGGCAAATGGACTGTGCCATTATGTTGCCCAGTGTGTTCCTTCAAAAAAACTTTTCATAGCTTCTAACCCCATCCTTTGATCAAGAGAAGTATACAGGGATACTACATCTATGGTAACTAGTTGTGTTTCCGTACCTGTAAAAGTTTAATTTCTAAGAAGGTCTAAGAACTCCCAGGAATCTATAAAAAATATGGAGTCTTAACAACTTAGGGGTTCAGCAAATGGTCCAAATAATAGTAGATGGTAACATTTTTACCTTTTTTGGCTGACACCATGGGTCTAAAGGGGGGGTTGGTCACATCTTTATATATCTTTGGAATACCAAAGAAAACACCTAACATAGGTTCTTCCATGTAAAGAAAATCATAGGTGTTTAAATTATGTAATTTTTATTTAACAATTCCCGCAACAGTTGGTCTATATTGTGAAAGTTTCTCCTCATTGTGTCTATGCTGACTAACTGATAATTCTTTTTGTCATTTAGTAATTCCTTGATACATGCTTGATAGTCAGATGTTTTCATTATGACCAACATATTACCCTTATCGGCTTTCATAAACCTATACTGTTGACTCTTTCTGAAGTCACTCGAAATTTTCATCTCTCTTTGGTCCCAAAAATAACTTTTACTTTTGTTTCTGTTTTTATTTTTACTATAAATTGTGAGTGTCCCCTGATTATTACATATACATCGGATGTCAGTCTCACACAGTTCATTAAATATGTTGAGTGTCAGTGTCAATTTTGGGTTCACATTACTTGGTTTTCAACATTCAGTGTTGTTTCTATGTTCTCTTCAGTCAAAAACATACCTAAGATTAAATTTTCTGATGTATGATTTCAAATCTAAAATAGTGTCAGTTAATGGAGCTTTAACAGCAAGTACAAAAGAAGAATCTTTTTCCAAATCTCTTATTTGATTTTCACTAAGTGATAAATCACTAAGGTTGTATATTTTGCATAAAGGTACTATTTCTTTCGATATCTCCGTGGTCACATTGTTGTCTGTCTCGGATAACTTGTGGGGAAAAGGGTTGTTTGGACCATGTGAAACATCATGGTTATTACTAGCACCTTCCCCTGCTTCATTTATTACATTTCCACTCCACAGTTTGCTGCTTCTATCAGCTAACACCCTAGAGTTGAATAAAGGACATATACAGCAGTTAGTGTCTAGATGGGCTGCTCCGAGATAATATATGCACTCATGTGCATCCGAGTAAGGGATTTTGTGCCCAAAAGAAGTGCATTTTTTATCAACCCTGTCGGCTTGTCAGCCATGACAGTTTAAGAATGAAGACAGCAAAACAAATAATACATATAAAAGAGTAATTTTTTTTTTTTGGAAATAACTTAGAAGAAAAAGAGAAATTACCAGCAAAGGTAATTAAAAACTACTGTAAAAGGTGGGTAGAAAAGGCAGAGTTTATAGAAAATAAAAATTACCAACTATGGTAACAAGAACAAAATACTATATAAAAATAGTATTTACACTACTCAAAATATAACCGGAAAATAAGATGGAGGTTAAAACTAAAGAAGATTAAAGACTGGAGTAAAGAAAATAACTTCACGTAAGAAAAAATGTCAGAAAACTCTATAATAAACACTCACGAGAAGGACCCTAAGTATGAGCACAATGGTGGCAAACAAGATCTGAGGTATTGAGGATGGACAAGGGCATTATGGGTAGAGGGAGGAGCTTGACAGTTGAATCAAAGTCTAATGTATGAGTCAGAGTCAGATACGAGGATCTGATCCATAACCCATTGGTGAGGAAGAATGAAAAAGACAACATCAGATGCATACAGTAGTCTGGGGGCTACTGTTCAACCAGACCATTTTTGAGGACTCTCCCTACAGTGGGATCATAGTGAAGTACTCGCTGCAGTTGGTATTGGATAGGGAAGCAAAAAGATCATAGCAAGGATGGCCCAGTGATGAAAAATCTGTTCTGCTACAGCTAAATTGAAAGACCACTCATAAGGCATTAGTATTGATTAGCCAGCCTGCAAGGCAATTGAGTGACCCCAAATGTGCATTGCCTCTAGAAAATGATGTGACACTATCACCCACTGCCAAACTTTAATTGCTTCCTGGCATAGGGGGTATGACCTAGTCCCACCTTGCCTGTCGACACACCAAACTGTCATACTGTGTGTTTGGACAGAAATCACCTCAAAGGAAGGGAAGAGAAACACTGACATATCTAGGATACTGATGTGAAGAATGTACTCTTCTGGACTCCATAACCCTTGGAATGACCATTCTCCTTTTGTAATGTCCCCCCACCCCCAAGAAGAGTGTGTTCCTGGTAACCACCACTACTGGTTGATGAAGAACAAATTGTTTACCAGAATATATGCAAGTGCAGTCTAGCAACCACTGTAACTCTTATTTGCAAAGATTGGTTATAATGATCAGAGCTAAGAGGGGCTGACAAAGCTGATGCCATTGAGCAGTGAGGAGTAACTGCAGAAGTCTCATACGATAGCAAGCAAATTGCACCATTAGGATAGTTGAGGCCATTATACTTACCACCTTGAGGACAGGCGCAACTATAGGAGTGGAAGACTGGTGAAGGGCCTGAATGACCAATTTCAGTATCTAAATTTTGTCTAATTGAAGAAACACTACTGAAGTTATCATGTTCAGATGACATCCGATAAACCGAATCATTTGAGTTGAATGAAAGAATGACTTCTGGTAGTTTAATGAAATGCCCAAGGATAGAAAAAGATGGAGCAAATAGTCCCCGGCTTTGATCAGAGACTCTATTGTCAGGGCAGCTAGCAGCCAGTTGTCCAGATTAGGGAAGACTCTCATTGCCTGAAGGCATGGGTGAGCCACTACAACAGCAATGCACCTGGTGAACACCTGGGGGCTGTGGTGAGACCAAAGGGCAGGGCAGGGCAGAGCTCTGAAGTGAAAGTGACTGACTCTGAGACAGAAGCATAGATATCTCTGAGATGCTTCAGCTATCCTGCTGTGGAGGTAGGTGTCCTGAAAATCTACACAGCGCATCCAGTCTTTTGCCCTATGACAAGGTAAAAACTGACTGCAGCCTTACCATCCTAAATTGGGTCTTTTTGACATAGTTATTCAATTGACTGAGGTCCGATACAGGCTTGAGTTCCTTTGTTTTCTTTTGAACCACAAAGAGCATAGAACGAAATTCTGACCATGTCTGGTTTAGTGGGACCTATTTAATGGCTCTTTTCTTGAAGCAATAAAGCAATTTCCCCTGGAATAGCCTCTGGATATTATCTTTCAACCACTTGTCCTGAGAGAGCAGAGGGATAAATGACCCCTGGCTGCCTCTAGAGAGCAGTTGGGCAACCCTTTAGGGACAGTGAGGTTGCCTGTTGGAAAAGGGCCCATGATATCAGTGGTTGTGCAAACTCCCTTGGCCTGTAAGCATGCATCCATTTGAAGAGGCCACCTCTGCCTCAGCCAACCCTGCTGAAAGTTGAATCGAATAGTTGTCACTAGGATTTTCTAAACTAGAGTGATTTTGGTCCCTTTTGGTTCCTGCAATATGATCTCTCCAGTGCCTCAAACCTCACTCCAATGTCAGAAAGAATTTTGCCATCCAGTTCACACTTCTGCATTTTTTCTTTCACAGAAGGACTGAATAAAGATCCATTAAAGGAGGACGTCTTAAAGTTGCCCACAAAATTGCAAAGGTGAAGGCAGGTCTAATATCTCACAGCAACACCTACTTCACTGCCCTAACTACTCCACTGGCTGCACTGTGCATGAGCCACATGAAGAGGTTAGAAATGTTAATCACTGTGTTCAGGGGCATTTCCAACTGCTTCCTTGACTCTGATGTTGGGGGTCTTCAAAGGGTGGTGAGTGCTTCTTGCTCCAGATCCCTCTTGAAAAAGGTTCATGTGAGAGATGTACTTCAGGGCCGTAACTCTGAGGGTGCCCAAAGCATATGCCTGCTTCTGTATTTTGTCCATAGTCCTTGACTCCCCCTGTTAAAGGGAGGGACAGTGGTTGATGCTGATGAAGGACTCTACCAATAGACTTTTGGCCTAATGGCATCTGTCCATGGGGTGGGATGCTAAGAATTTTGTCCAGCTCCTGAAGTAAAGATTCACACGTGGTGGGTTCCTGCCATGACTTCTTAAAGGCCAGATTTACTATTAATTTATCTGCTGGAGAACTGCACAAGGAGTACAGGGTTATCATGCCACAGACCCCAAAGAGAACCTCCTCATTTTGATGGGTGGGGTTCAGTGTACTAAGACCCCCGCTGCTGCATGAGTTCCAAGATCCCACTGAAAAAGAAGTGTTCAGGAGGGAACTGGGGAGAACCACCTCTGTCATCCAAGTTGGTATCAGATGTGACCGATTCTGATGAGGAGCCAAGTGTCTCTTTTTACATCTCCACTTTCTCAGAACAGTGTGTGTGTGTGTGTGTGGGGGGGGGGGGGGCTGTCCCAACTCTTCAGAGTAATCCTCCTGATGTCAAGCAGTAGATTTGAGATCTGACCCTTGACTATGACCCATGGATGCATGTTAGGGCTGAGGTGAGAAGGAGTGGGAGTCATGGGGTGAAACTGAATGATGAAGGTCTGTGTGGCAACTCTCAAAGGAGATGACAATTTCCTCCCCATAACCTAAAAGGCCACATCAACCTCTGCCACAACTGAGGACATAACTTCCATGTCCAGGTCCATTCCTCCAATAGGGGAAATGGGCTGAACAGAAGAGGGAATCTGTAAAGCAGAAAAGGTGGGCAGCTTTGAGGAGAGGGTTAAAGCTGAGGTCTCAAAGGTCAATATCTCCATTAACAACAAACGGGCCATGAAAGACAGCTCCAATGTGGGTGCTGAGGATCGGCATCCAGATGATGGTCCTGAGATGGTCTCAAATCTGCCTTGTTCATACTCCTGTAGGACCTGATGGACTAAAATGATAAAGCGGAAGGAAGATGAGATGGGATCCAGGACAGTTTCTCCTTGGAGAACGTTCAACTTAGGAGCCTTTTAGTTGACTCATCCTGAATCACAGATAGCTCTGATAGCTGTGGAGCCAATACAGGAGAGTGTGTCAAAGTCGAAGCTAAAGCCATTTCTGACTTGAGAATCTTTGAAACCATAGATGGTTCTGATTTCTCTGGATCTCTGCTCCTAGTTTCAGAGTCAATGTTTTTCTGATGGTTTCTCGGTTTTATCAGTTTCTGGATCTGAAGGAAATAGGAGCTTAATTATAAGTTATGTGCTGCAGCCTGATACTGCTCTGGACCTGAAGGTTTTGCATATCATACAGTCTTCTGAAAAATGGTCTACTCCCAAGCACACCACACACAGTTCATGGGTGGCATGGGGTGGGATTCTGTGTCCATATTTTTGACACTTTCTAAAACATTTTTTATTTATCTATGCTGATTAAGTTACAGAAAGAAGAAACATCAGCATCATAATATATAATACTAACTCTAACACATTTTCCAGGCCATCTTCGAATAGCAGAAGCCATTCTTCACTTTAGTGACAGTAACATGTTGATTGGCCACCAGTTATTGCACTTTTTACTGTCTGCTGCCTACTTTTTATTGCACTTTTTACTGTCTGCTGTCTACTTTTTACTGTAGTTTATTGTATAAACTAATCTGCACAGTTGGTACTGCAACTGCTTGCCTTACTGGGCCTGTGAAATCAGTTTCGTTACTGCCTCACTTTTTGTAAAGCTTTTTTAGCTAGTTTTATTGTGTGAAAGGTATTAATTGGAATTTTTCTCCATTTATTAAGCAGTTGTTGTTCTGCTTTTCCGGCCAAGGAGTCTATCATATAACTGATTTGTTTGCAGTTAAAAGCATTCTCTAGGGTCACCTTACTCCTTTTTCTGTTTAAAACTTTTACTTAGTGTCTCACTGCTGTTTTTCTGCTGTGATAAACATTTCTGTAGTGTTTTTCCCTAAAACAGTGTAGCTAGTAGGTAGGGTTGCCAGATGTCCGGTTTTTGACCGGACTGTCCGGTTTTTTGAAAAGTTGTCCGGTTAGAAATTCCATTCAAAACCGGACTTTTGTTTTGTTTTTAAATTTTGCGGCGCTGACGCTGATGTCATCACGTGCGCAATGACATCAGGTCCCTCAGGGCTACCAGCCTGTCGGAATTGAGCTCAAGGAGCTCACTTCCGGTAGTGCGAGCGGGAAGCAGAAGCCAGCATTTAAAGGCAGCATTTTCAGAATGCAAGCAAGCAACAAGAGTTTAACTTTGATCGTAGTGGCAGCAGTTCCACTTTGGATAGTGTACATTCTTTCTTGTAAGTAGTCTAGGAATGTAGGTTTTTTGGCAGTTTTCCGTTTTACTTATACACCCCTTTTTTGAAGGGTCGATACTTGTATAAGAAGAAAAACATCGTGTTAAATTGTTATGCATTTGAGTGGTTATTAATTCAAGTTCTTAGGATGTAGTGAAACGAGGGGTGCTGACAAACATCAATGAATTTGGTAACCACTTGTATTGGCTTTGAGCAGTACATTTCTCAACTTTCCTTGATTTATGGCTTAGAGTTTTCTAACTCGCTTCCCTCAGTCATCCTGCCTAAAACTGTTTTTGGAGAAAAGGTAATGGATTATGCTTAATATGTCCATAAAGTGTATTCTAGACTGACAACCACTAGGGCCTTTAAAAACTCAGACGTACAACTGTAACTCTCAACTGGCCAGATTTTTGCAGAGCGTCTGATTTTTTTGTCATATTTTGGTTTATTCCTCATAAACTTTGCATTTTCAACATACTATTGAGGACTGAAAGTCCCTAAATAATACTAGACGTTTGAGTTTCGGACTTCATATCGTTAAGAAATGTATACTAACTGAGCACTTTTATTCTAGCATATTTCTGAGTTTAGAAAAATCAATATTTAAACCGTGTGCCTATTTTTGGGGCTTTGTCCCCCCAACCAAATGTGACCTACAAGTTTGATTGCCTGTATCCGTGTAGCAGATATCCATGTCGGTATGTGAATAAGCAACATTAGTCTAGGCTTTGATTTGCACCATTCATCTGCATTCTCTGTGTCTCTGTCTGAACTCTGAACATAGTCATATTGCAAGTTTAGGTCACTGGAAGGTTACATGGCAGTCCTGAAAACTGCTGAGGGCTGATGAGAAAAATACTATATTTAACTTGAGTACTGAGGAAATGCTTTTAAAGATTCTGTGTTCATCCAAGAGTCATTAGTGATTTGTGTTTGCTAGCAAGCATGTGGTTGTAATTTTCTTCAAGACTAATCTTTCTTTTTTGATCACTGAAGTTAAAAGTACAAAGGAATCTCTAAATAAAGATACTGCCGTACTCCAAACACAAGATGACAGCTATTTGGTAGTTTAACTCCTTGTTTTCTCTTCAGGAAACTAAGGTTTCTTGCATATTTTAGTCATTTCTCATCTTTGTCCTAAGCATGTTTTTCTACTGTGTATGCTAACACTGCGCCTTAGTGATTTGATTTTGTTGAGGGTAATGTTATGACATGTGTTCTCACATGGACAGAATAGTTCATTTAAGATGTTACAGTCCGTGTGAAAGGAGCATATTGCCAAAGTTGCTGGATACAGTAAACTTGTTTAAAAACTGTTAAAACTTTGTAGCAACCTATTGTGACTGCATGTTTTTTTAACTGTAAGCGTTCTCTTGTTGTTGTTTTTATGTAAATAACGATGTGAGGTAGACTTTATAACATAAAATTTTCACTTTCAAAAAGGCAGCATAACTGAGCAAGAAAAAGAGAACTAGTAGCTAGCTGTTATAGGTAATATATGGCTGTAGTAAATAGAAAGCCATGAAACTCTGATGTTATTAGCTGTAGCCTGTAGTATCAGCATTGGGAGTTTGCAGAGACAGTGGTACTGTGAGGGCCTGGCCTGCTGAGACTAAAAGTGATGAGGGTGGGATGAATCAACACAAAATGATGTGGTTTGTTGCAGGAATGTTTACCTCGGTCATGCAGACAACCAGATATTCATATCTCTCAGCTCTTCCTGATTTGAAAGGACTTCCTTGATTTTGTGTTATATGTGAGGTAGTTTTAGTAAGGCTTTTGGTTTCTGGTAAATCCTTCAAGCTTGCAGTCACTAAATGGTGACTGATGCTTGAGCTTTTTTCTTTGCAACCTACAGAAAATGTACACAGGAATATTTAAACTCCCTCACTAATTTTGTGCCTTTGAACCTGATTCTTGCATCTGGGGGTTCACAGTTATATGAATGCATTACTGTGCTGACCTTATTTTTAATAAGAGTTGGACAGCTAAGATTTTCAGGTCTGTTATTGATGTAAGATATGATTGTTGTTAATACTATCATTTCTTAGAACATTTTAAAATGTTATCATCCCAAACTTGGGAAAACAATGTGCAATGCTGTTTAGATGAATGTGAGATTTAAAGGCAGAGTAGTTTTAATGCTGTCTGTTTTTATTGTGAGACTGTATTGCTTTGTTAGTTTGTGCTATAAAATTTGAAATAAATGTTTTAAATTAAATCCAAATATCTGTAATAATAACTGTAGAATAAAGCACAAGACAGTATGCAGAGTGAGAGTTTCTAACTGTGTTTATGGCAACTGGGGAGAAATCGGCTGAAAGCAGGCATCCAGAACAGAAAAAGAGGGCGTTCCCATCAACTGGTGTCATGATGAGGTCACAAAATGGGTGGGGCATGGGTGGGAGAGGGGTGGGAATGGGCGGAGTTATGGTGATGCAAGGGGCGTGACGTTAGTCCGGTTTTAGCCACAAAGAAAGCTGGCAACCCTACTAGTAGGTGTAGCATAGTTTCCCACCCTCTCTCCCTATTGTTCTCTTGTTCTTACACTTGGTGGCTTTGTAGTTGTCCACCCCTACTGCAAATTTGATCTGGGGCACTCCTCCCAGTCCAGTCTCATTAGTTCATTCTACATAGAACATTTGGGAAGGCCACCCCCCTTAGTTTCATAACCTTGAGTTATCTTATTTTCCTACTTTCTCCCTTTCCACACTACTTAAAAAACACGTTATTCAGCTGCTTTTACAGTATTTGTGTTTCCTCCTCCTCCTACTCTATTACTTCATCTTGCTTTTTCAGCTACTTGTTCTCCAAAGTGTTTAATTGCATCTTCTCTGCTGCATTTATTTACTGCTTGTTTTTAGCCTGTTTAAATTTTAAGTGTTATTCTAAGCCTCTTAGTTTTGGTTTAAGCACTTGGGCTTTAGGCCTACCCTTAGCTCTCCCTGACCTCTCTCTCTCAGATTCTGACAAATATGGATGGAGAATTTTTATGGTTTCTCCTGCCAGCCTGGTTGATATGGGCATCCTGAGACAGTGTAGCAACTGCCTCATGTATATGGACAACCATCTGCTATTACCATCTAGGGACACAATTTGTGAGAGATGCAATCACATTAAGAACCTAGAGTCTATGCTCTCTCTCTCACAAGCATGTATGTGGCACTGAGAAGGTTATCAACACAATCACTACACTTCAAACACCACCCACAACTACACAACACACATCAACATATATGGAAGTTCTCAGTAAAAACAAATCCAAACAAAGGAAACCTCAGAGGCAAAAACACATGCAAATTTCACAACCCTCCACACCACATACCACACATACTCCACATACCTGTGTCTTGCAACTACAAAGGTCTAACCATAAACCCAACATAATAGTCATAGGAGACGCCATTGTGAAGCATGCAGATGTACCTCTCACCAGGCTGGATAAGGAGAAAGTCACAGTCAGTTGTCTGTCAGGTGTCAGAATCAGCCATATCACACACACACACTCAGGTCTCTCAACAACAGTTACTGTTATGACTTTGTCATAGTCCATGCTGAGATGTACGTCCCTAGATTATATGAAGAGAGACATGACTGAGCTCGCTGAATATGTATCCCAGGCAGGTATGTCCCTAGCCTTAAGCAGCATTCTGCCATCACCCAAAATGATGCCTCAATACAAACTGAAAATGAATATCTTGGACTTGGTATTAACCAACATGCATAACCATTGCAGCATCCCTACAGTATCATCCTCCCTGGTAAGATCCGACCACAAAGCAGTCACTTTCGAAGTCAGCATCTCCCCTGACCTCCCTCTAGCTAGGGTCAAATAAAAAAACTTCTCCAAAGCTGATTACAGCCTCCTTTGAGATGGTATAAACAGCTTCACAGCTCCCTCACCCTCTGTAGGAACTGACACTAATGTCCAAATATACACCAAAGTACTATACAAGTACTTATACAGATGCATGGAATCAGGAATACCTGACAGGAAAAAAATCATCCTCCACAAGGAAGAGTAAATTGCAATCTGCAGTAAATACACTGTATAACATAAGGAAAAAAAAATGCTCTCCAAGATCAAGAAGGAGCAGGTGTCCAATTGGAAGCAACATCTCCTTAGCCCGAACAAGCAAATAATCCAACTTTGAGTCCGAATTGGCCACATCTACTACAGAAAATCATAAGGCCTTCTTCACATATGTTTGCAATCTCAAAGGAAGCACCAGATCTATTCAGAGCTGGTGGTCAAGTACACCACATACACAAATGTCGATATAGCCAACCTACTGGCTGACAGATTCAGTGAAAACTTCACCCCTCTGTCCTCCCCATCAGTAAATCAGGACATCCCCAATACCTGCCCCCTCCCCTTATCTCTAGGGAACAGGTCATCAATGCCCTCTCAAAGGCAAAAAATACAGCCTCCATTGGGACCCGATAACAACCCAGGCTGCATCCTACATGAACTCAGGCATGAACTTCCAGTACCCTTAGGCACCCTATTCAACCAAAACCTGAGTACCGGCTTTGGCTCACCCAAGTGGAGGACTGTCACTATCATCCCTTTACACAAAGGTGCAGCGTCCACAGAACTGGGAAATTATAGACCCATCAGCCTAACTAGCCTGATCTGCAAGGCCATGGAACAGATTATCATGGACCTCATTAACATGGACATTGTCAAACTCCAAACACTCGACCCCACACAGTTTGGCTTTGTCAAGCGGAGATCATGTCTGTTAAATGTGGTCAACTTCTTTGAGACAGTCACCAAAGCCATGGATG